>NW_028327519.1:0-22500 GCF_031878675.1 Megascapheus bottae | reverse complement strand
CCTTAACCTAAACCTAACCCTAATCCTAAACCTAAACCTTACCCTTACACTAAACCTAACCCTAACCCTAACCGTAAAACTAACCCTAACCCGAAACCTAACCCTTACGCTTACCTTAACCCTAACCCTAACCCTGAACCTAAATCTAACCCCTAACCCTCAATCTAACCTTACCCTAACCCTAACCTAACCCTAACACTAACCCCTAACCCTAACCCTAACCCTAACCCAAACCCTAACCCTAACCTAAACCCTAAACCTAACCCGAACACTTACCCTTACCCTAACCCTAACCCTAAACCTAAACCTAAACCTAATCCTAACCTAACCCTAACCCTAAACATAAACTTATCCATAACCCTAACCCTAACCCTAACCGTTACCCTAAACCTAACCCTAACCCAACCCTAACCCTTACCCTAACCTAACCCTAACCCTAACCCTAACCCGAAACCTTATCCTTACCCTAAGCCTAACCATAACCCTAACCCTTACCCTAAACCTAACCCTAACTCTAACCCTAACCCTTACCCTAAACCCAACACTAAACCTAACACTTACACTTACCCTAACCATAACCCTGACCCTAACCGTAACCTTACCCTAACCCTAAACCTAACCCTAACCCCTAACCCTAACCCTAACCCTTAGCGTTACACTTACCCTAAACCTAACACTAATTCTAACCCTAACTCCAACCCCTAAACCTAACCCTAACCCTAACCCTTACCCTAACCCTAAAACTAAGACTAACCCTAACTCTAAACTTAACCCTAACCCTCACCCTAATCCTAACCCTAAATCTTACCCTTACCCTAAACCTAACCCTAACCCTTACCCTAACCCTAACCCTTACTCTAACCCTAACCCTAACCCCTATCCCTAAGCCTAACCCTAAACCTTACCCTTACCCTAACCCTAACCCTAACCCCTAACCCTAACCCTAACCCTGACCCTAACCCTTACCCTTATCCTAACCTTAAACCTAACCCTAACACTAAACCTAACCCTAACCCTTACTCTAACCCTAACACTTACACTTACCCCAACCCTAATCCTAAACCAAACCCTAACCCTAACCCTAAACCTAACCCTTACCCTTATCCTAACCCTAACCCTAACTGTAAACCTAACACTTACCCTTACCCTAACACTAACCCTACCCTAACCCTAAACATAACCCTAACAATATCCCTAACCCTTACCCTCATCCTAACCCTAATCTCAACCCTAACCCTAACACTTACCCTTACCCTAACCCTAACCCTAAACCTGACCCTTAACCTAACTCTAAACCTAATCTTAACCCCAACCCTAAACCTAACCAGGACCCTTACCCTTACCCTACCCCTAACCCTAAACCTAACCCTAACCCTAACCCCAACCCTAACTTTACCCTAACTCTAACCCTAACCCTAACCCTTACCCTTACCCTAACCCTAATCCTAACCCCTAACCCTAACCCTAACCCTAACCCTGACCCTAACCCTTACCCTTATCCTAACCCTAACCCTAACCCTAACTGTAACCCTAACACTTACCCTTACCCTCACACTAACCCTCCCCTAACCCTAAACGTAACCCTAACAATATCCCTAACCCTTACACTCATCCTAACCCTAACCTCAACCCTAACCCTAACACTTACCCTTACCCTAACCCTAACCCTAACCCTGACCCTTAACCTAACCCTAAACCTAAACTTAACCCCAACCCTAAACCTAACCAGAACCCTTACCCTTACCCTACCCCTAACCCTAAACCTAACCCTAACCCTAACCCCAACCCTAACTTTACCCTAACTCTAACCCTAACCCTAACCCCAACCCTTACCCTAACCCTAACCCTAACCCTAACCGTAACCCTGACCCTAACCCTTACCCTTATCCTAACCCTAACCCTAACCCTAACTGTAACCCTAACACTTACCCTTACCCTAACACTAACCCTCCCCTAACCCTAAACGGAACCCTAACAATATCACTAACCCTTACCCTCATCCTAATCCTAACCTCAACCCTAACCCTAACACTTACCCTTACCCTAACCCTAACCCTAACCCTGACCCTTAACCTAACCCTAAACCTAATCTTAACCCCAACTCTAAACCTAACCATAAACCTTACCCTTACCCTACCCCTAACCCTAAACCTAACCCTAACCCTAACCCCAACCCTAACTTTACCCTAACTCTAACCCTAACCCTAACCCTTACCCTTACCCTAACCCTAACCCTAATCTTAACCCCAATCCTAAACCTAACCCTAACCCTTACCCTTTCCTACCCCTAACCCTAATCATAACCCTAACCCTAACCTTAAACCTAACCCTAACACTAACCCTAACTCTAACGCTTACTCTAACCCTAACCCTTACCCTCACCCCAACCCTAAACCTAAACCTAACCCTAACCATAACCCTAAACCTAACCCCAACCCTAACCCTAACCCCTAATCCTAACCCTAACCCTAAACATTACCCTTACCATAACACTAAAACTGACCCCTAAACATAACCCTAACCCTAACCCTAACCCTAAACTTAACCCTAACCCTAACACTAACCCTAACCTGAACACTTACCCTAACCCTAACCCTCACCCTAACCCTTTCCCTTACACTAACCCTAACCATAAACCTAACCCTAACCCTAATCCTAAAACTAACCCTAACCCTAAACCTTACACTTACCCTAACCCTAATCCTAAAACTAACCCTAACCCTAACCCTAACCCTAAGCCTAACCTTAACCCTAAACCTAACACTAACCATAACCCGACCCCTGACCCTAACCCTTACCCTTACCCTAACCCTTACTCTTACCCTAACCCTAACCCCAAACCTAACCCTAACACTGACCCTAACCTAACCCTAAACCTTACCCTTACACTAACCCTAAACCTAACTCTACACTTAACCTTAACCCCTACCCCTACCCCTACCCCTAACCCTAACCCTAACCCTTACCCTTACCCTAAACCTAACCCTAACCCTAACCCGAACACTTAACCTTACCCTTACTGTAACCCTGACCCTAACCCTAACCTTACCCTAACCATGACCCTAACCTTTACCCTTACCCTAATCCTAACCCTAACCCTAACCTTACCCTAACACTAACCCTAAAACCTAACCCTATCCCTAACCCTAACCCTAACACTAACCTTAACCCCTAACCCTAACCCTAACCCTAACGCTTACCCTTACCCTAACCCTAACCCTAAACCTTACCCTAAACCTTACCCTAACCCTAATCCTAACCCCTAACCCTAACCCTAACCCTAATGCTTACCGTGACCCTAACCCTAATCCTAACCCTTACCCTAAACTTAACCCTAACCCTTACCCTAACCCCAACCCTAACCTGAACCCTAACCCCTAACCCTAACCCTAACCCTTATCCTTACCCTAAACCTAACCCTAAGCCTAACCTTAACCCTAACCCTAATCCTTACCCTTACCCTAACCCTAACCCTAATCCTAAACCTAACCCTAACCCTAAACCTAAACTTATCCATAACCCTAACCCTAACCCTAACCGTTACCCTAACCCTAACCCTAATCCAATCCTAACCCTTACCCTAACCCTAACCCTAACCCTAACCCGAAACCTTATCCTTACCCTAAGCCTAACCATAACCCTAACCCTTACCCTAAACCTAACCCTAACTCTAACCCTAACCCTTACCCTAATCCCAACACTAAACCTAACACTTACACTTACCCTAACCATAACCCTGACCCTAACCGTAACCTTACCCTAACCCTAAACCTAACCCCTAACCCTAACCCTAATCCTAACCGTTACCCTTACCCTAACCCTAACACTAATTCTAACCCTAACTCTAACCCCTAAACCTAACCCTAATCCTTACCCTAACCCTAAAACTAAGCCTAACCCTAACCCTAAACTTAACCCTACCCCTAACCCTAACCCTAATCCTAACCCTAAATCTTACCCTTACCCTAAACCTAACCCTAACCCTTACCCTAAACCTAAAACTAAGCCTAACCCTAACCCTAAACTTAACCCTACCCATAAAACTAACCCTAATCCTAACCCTAAATCTTACCCTATCCCTAACCCTAACCCTTACCCTTACCCTACCCTAACCCTAACTCTAACCCTAACACTAACCCTAACACTAACCCTTTCCCTAACCCTAACCCAAACTCTAACACTAATACTTACCTTAACCCTAACCCTAACCCTAACCCTAATCCATACTCTTACCCTAATCTAACTCTAACCTTAACCTTAACACTTACCCTAACCTTAACCCTAACCCCTAACCCTAACCCTAACACTAACCCTAACGCTTACCATGACCCTAACCCTAACCCTAACACTTACCCTAACCTTAACCCTAAACCTTACCATCAACCCAACCCTAACCTGAACCCTAACCACTAACCCTAACCCTCACCCTCACCCTCAACCTAACCCTAACCCTAACCCTTACCCTTACCGTAACCCTAACCCTAACCCTAAACCTAATCCTTACACTTACCCTAACCCTAACCCTAACCCTAACCCTAACCCTTACCCTTACCGTAACCCTAACCCTAACCCTAAACCTAATCCTTACACTTACCCTAACCCTAACCCTAACCCTAACCCTAACCCTAACCATTACCCTTACACTAAACCTAACCCTAACACTAAACTTAACCCTAACCCTTACCCTAACCCTAACCCTAACCCCTAACCCTATCCCTAACCCTAACCCTTACTCTTACCCTACCCTAAACCTAACTCTAACCCTAACCCTAACCCTTAACCTAACCCTAAACCTAACCCTAACCATAACCCTTACCCTAACCCTAATCCTAACCCCAACCCTAACCCATACACTTACCCTAACCTAACCCTAACCCTAACCCTAACACTTACCCTAACCCTAACCCTAACCCTAACACTAGCCCTAACGCTTACCGTTACCCTAACCCTAACCCTTACCCTAATCCTAACCCTAACCCTAACCTTAAACCTAACCCTAACTCTAAACCTAACCCTAACACTTACTCTAACCCTAACCCTTACCCTTACCCCAACCCTAATCCTAAACCAAACCCTAAACCTAATCCTAAACCTAACCCCAACCCTAACCCCTAATCCTAACCCGAACACTAAACCTTACCCTTACCCTAACCCTAACACTGACCCCTAACCATAACTCTAACCCTAACCCTAACCTTAACCCTAACCCTAACACTAACCCTAACCCGAACACTTACCCTAAACCTAACCCTCAACCTAACCCTTTCCTTTACCCTAACCCTAACCATAAACCTAACCCTAACCCTAATCCTAAAACTAACCCCAACTCTAAACCTTACACTTACCCTAACCCTAACCCTAAACTAACCCAAACCCTAACCCTAACCCTAACCCTAACCTTAACCCTAACCCTAACACTAACCCTAACCGTAACCCTAACCCTAACTCTTACCCTTACCCTAACCCTAACCCTACCCTAACCCTAAACGTAACCCTAAAAATAACCGTAACCCTTATCCTCACCCTAACCCTACCTTAACCCTAACCCTTACACTTACCCTTACCCTAACCTTAACCCTAACCCTGACCCTTACCTAACCCTAAACCTAATCTTAACCACAACCCTAACCCTAACCCTAACCCTTACACTTACCCTACCCCTAACCCTAAACCTAAACCTAACCCTGACCCCAACCCTAACTTTACCCTAACCATAATCCTAACTCTAAACCTTTCCCTAAACCTAACACTGACCCTTACCCTAACCCTAACCTCAACCTTAACACTAACCCTAACCCTAATCCTTACCCTTACCCTAACCCTAACCCTAATCTTAACCCCAACCCTAAACCTAACCCTAACCCTTACCCTTAACTACCCATACCCCTACCCCTAACCCTAAACCTAACCCTAACCTTAAACCTAACCCTAACACTAACCCTAACTCTAACGCTTACTCTAACCCTAACCCTTACACTTACCCCAAACCTGACCCTAAACCTAACCCTAACCCTAACCCTAAACCTAACCCCAACCCTAACCCTAACCCCAAATCCTAACCCTAACCCGAAACCTTACACTTACCCTAACCCTAAAACTGACCCCTAACCATAACCATAACCCTAACACTAATCCTAAACTTAACCCTAACCCTAACACTAACCCTAACCTGAAAACTTACCCTAACCCTAACCCTCACCCTAACCCTTTCCCTTACCCTAACCCTAACCATAAACCTAACCCTAACCCTAATCCTAAAACTAACACTAACCCTAAACCTTACCCTTACCCTAACCCTAACCCTAAAACTAACCCTAACCCTAACCCTAACCTTAACCTTAACCTTAACCCTAACACTAACCCTAACCCGACCCCTGACTCTAACCCTTACACTTACCCTAACCCTTACCTTTACCCTAACCCTAACCCCAAACCTAACCCTAACCCTAACCCTAACCTAACCCTAAACCTTACCCTTACCCTAACCCAAACCCTCACCCTACACCTAACCTTAACCCCTACGCCTACCCCTACCCCTAACCCTAACCCTAACCCTTACCCTTACCCTAAACCTAACCATAACCCTAACCCGCACACTTAACCTTACCCTTACCATAACCCTGACCCTAACCCTAACCTTAACCTAACACTAACCCTAACCCTTTAACTTACCCTAACCCTAACCCTAACCCTAACCCTAACACTAAGCCTAACTCCTAACCCTAACACTAACCCTAACCCTAACCCTGACCCTTACCCTAAACCTAAACCTAATCCTAACCCTAACCCCAAACCTAACCCTTACGCTAACGCTAACCCTAAATCTTACCCTTACCCTAAACCCAACCCTAACCTTAACCCTAAACCTTACCCTTACCTTAACCCTAACGCTAAACCTTACCCTAACAATAACCCTAAACCTAACCCCTAACCCTAACCCTAACCCTAACCCTTACCCTTACTCTAACCCTAACCCGAAACCTAACCCCAACCCTAACCCTTACCCTAACCCTAAATCTAACTCTAACCCTAACCCTTACACTAACCATAAACCTAACACCTAACCCTAACCCTTACCGTAACCCTAACCCTAACCCTAAACCCTACCCTTACACTAACCCTAACCCTAACTCTAACCCTTACGCTAACCCTAAAACTAACACTTACCCTAAGCCTAACCCTTACCCTTACCCTAACCCTAACCCTAACCCTAAACCTAACCCTTAACCTTACCCTAACCCTAACCCTAAACCTAACCCTAACCCTAACTCTTACCCTAAGAGTAACCCTAATTTTAACCCTTATCCTTACCCTTACCCTACCCTAACCCTAAACCTAAACCAAACCCTGACCCTAACCTTAACACTAACCCTTACCCTTACCCTAACCCTAATCCTAAACCTAACCCTAAACCTTACCATTAAGCTAACCGAAACCCTAACCCTAACCTTAACCCTAACCCTAACCCTAAACCTAAACTTAACCCTAAACCTTATCCTTTCCCTAACCCTAACCCTAATCCTAACCCTAACCCCATACCCCTAAACCGAAACCTTACCCTAACCCTAACCCTAATCCTAACCCTAACCCTTACCCTTACATAACCCTAACCCTAAACCTAACCCTAAAACTAACTCTTACCCAAACCTTAACCCCAACCCTTATCCTAACCCTAACCCTAAACCTAACCCCTAACCCTAACACTTAACCTAACCCTAACCCTAACCCTATCCCTTACCCTTACCCTAACCCTAAACCTAACTCTTACCCTAACCCTAACCCTAACCCTAAAGCTAAACCTAACCCTAACCCGTACCCTTACCCTAACGCTAACCCTAATCTTAACCCTAAACTTATCCTTTCCCTAACCCTAACCCTAACCCTAAACCTAAACCTAACCCTTACCCTTACCCTAACCCTAACCCTAAACATAACCCTAACCCTAACCTTATCCCTTACCCTAACCCTATCCCTAAACCTAAGCCTAATCTCAACCCTAATCCTTACCCTAACCCTTACCATAACCCTAACCCTAACCCTAACCTAACCCTTATCCTTACCCTAAACCTAACCCTAACCTTAACCCTAACCCTAACCCTCACCCTAACCCTTACCCTAACCCTAACCCTAGGCGAATCCTTACTCTTAACGTAACCCTAACCCTAACTTTAACCCCAACCCTAAACTTAATCCTAACCCTAACCCTTACCCTTACCCTAACCCTAACCCTAAACCTAACACTAACCCTAAACATAACCCTTACTCTAACTGTAACCTTAATCCTACCCCTAAACCTAAACCTAACCCTAACCCTAACCCTTACCCTTACCCTAACCCCAACCCTAACCTTAAACCCAACCCTAAACCTAATGCTAACCCTAACCCTAACCCTTACCCTAACCCTAACCTTAACCCTAACCCTAATACTTACCCTTACCCTAACCCTAACCCTAACCCTAAACCTAAACCTAAGCCTAACCCCTATCCCTAACCCTTACCCTTACCCTAACCTAACCAAAGCTCTAACCCTAACAGTAACCCTAACCCTAACACTTACCCTAACCCTAACCCTTTTCCTAACCCTAACCCTAATCCTAACCTCAACCTTAACACTAAAACTAAACCTAACCCTAATCCTTACCATTACCCTAAACCTAACACTAAACCTAATCCTAACCCTTACCATAACCCTTACCCTTACCCTAACCCACCATAAACCTAACCCTAACACTAACACTAACCCTTACCCTTACCCTAACCCTAACCCTAAACCTAACCCTAACTCTAACCCTAAACCTAACCCCTAAGCATAACCCTAACACTAACCCTTACCTTTACCCTAACCCTAACCCTAAACCTAACACTAACACTTACCTTTATACTAACACTAACCCTAACACTAACCCTTACGCTAACACTAACCCTAACCCTAACCCTAACCCTAACCCTTACCCTAACCCTAACCCTTAACCTTACCCTAACCCTAAACCTAACCCTAAAACTAATCCTTACCCTTACCCTAACCCTAACCCTAACCCTAACCCTTACCCTTACCCCAACCCTAAACCTAAATCTAACCCTAACCCTA
Organism: Megascapheus bottae; assembly: GCF_031878675.1. Lineage (NCBI taxonomy): Eukaryota > Metazoa > Chordata > Mammalia > Rodentia > Geomyidae > Megascapheus > Megascapheus bottae. The sequence goes on along the minus strand of NW_028327519.1, from coordinate 13,412 downwards.
ACCCTAACCCTAAACCTTACCCTAAACCTAACCCTTACACTAACCCTAAACTTAACCCTAACCCTAACCCTAACGCTAACCCTTACCCTTACCCTAACCCTAACCCTAAAACTAACCCTAACCCTAACCCCAACCCTAACCTTAACCGTAATCCTAACCCTAACCCTTGCCCTTAACCTAACCATAACCCTAAATTTAACCCTAATCCTAACCCTAACCCGTTCCCTTACCCTAACTGTAAACCTAACCCTAACCTTAACCCTAATCCTAACCCTAAATCTTAACCTAACTCTAACCCTAACCGTAACCCTTCCCCTAACCCTAACCCTAACCCTAACACTTACCCTAACCCTAAACACAACCCTAACCCTAACCCTAACCCTACCCTTACACTACCACTAACCCTAACTCTAACCCTAACCCTAAACGTAAAACTAACCCTTACCCTAAACCTAACCCTAATCCTAACCCTTACCCTTACCCTAACCCTAACCCTAACCCTAAAACTAACCCTTACCCTTACCCTAACCCTTACCCTAACCCTAAACCTTAACCTTACCCTAACCCTAACCTTAACCCCAACACTAAACCTAACCCTAACCCTAACCCTAAACCTTACCCGTACCCTAACTCTAACCCTAAACCTAACCATAACCCTAAACCTAACCCTTACCCTAACCCTAATCCTAATCCTAACCCTTACACTTACCTAACCCTAACCATAACCCTAAAACTAACCCTTACCCTAACCGTAACCCTAACCCTTATCCTAAACCTAACCCTAACCCTAACCCTAAACCTTACGCTAAACCCAAACCTAACCCTAACCCTAACACTAAACCTAACACTAACCCTAACCCTAACCCTAACCTTAACCCTTACCCTTACCATAAACCTAACCCTAAACGTAACCCTAACTCTAACCCTACACCTAACCCCTAACCCTAACCCTAACCCTAACCTAACTCTTACCCTTAACCTATCCCTAATCCTAACACTTACCCTTAACCTAACCCCTACCCTAACCCTAACCGTAACCCTAACCTTAACCCTAACCCTAACCCTAACCCTAACCCTTGCCCTTACCTTAACCCTAACCCTAAACCTAACCCTAAACCGTACTCTTACCCTAACCCTACCCCTAACCCTAACACTAACCCTAACCCTAAGCCCAACCCTTACACTAACCTTAAACCTAACCCTAACCCTAACACCTAACCCTAACCCTTATCCTAACCCTAACCATAACCATAACCCTAATACTAACCCTAACTCCTAACCCTAACCCTAACCCTAACACTAACCCCTAATGCTAACTCTAACCCTAACACTTACCCTTATCCTAACCCTAAAGCTGACCCTAAAACTTACCCTTACCCTAACCCCTACCCTAACACAAACACTAACCCTAACCCTTACCCTAACCGTATCCGTAACCCTAACGCTAACCCTTACACTTACCCTTAACCTAACCCTGTCCCTAACCCTAACCCTTACCCTTACACTAACCCTAACGCTAAACCTTACCCTAACAATAATCCTAACCCTAAACCCTAACCCTAACCCTAACCCTTACCCTTACTCTAACCCTAACCCTAACCCTAACCCTTACCCTAACCCTAACCATAACTCTAACGCTAACCCTAAAACTAACCCTTACCCTAACCCTAACGCTTACCCTTACCCTAACCCTAACCCTAACCCTAAACCTAACCCTTACCCTTACCCTAACCCTAACCCTAAACCTAACCCTAACCCTAATCCTAACCCCTACCCTAACACTAACCCTAATTTTAACCCTAACCCTTACCCTTACCATAGCCCTAACCCTAAAAATATACCTAACCCTAACCTTAACTCTAACCCTTACCCTTACCCTAACCCTAATCCTAAACATAACCCGAACACTAACACTAACACCTAACCCTAACCATTACAATAACCCTAAACCTAACAATATGCCTAACACTAAGCCTAACTCCTAACCCTAACCCCTAATCCTAACCCTAACCCTAACCCTCACCCGTATCCTAACCCTAACCCTAACCCTAAACCTAACCTTAACCCTAAACCTAACACTAACCCTATCCCTTACCCTAACCCTAACCCTAACCCAACCCTAACCCTAACCCTAACCCTAACCCTAGCACGTAACCTTAACCTAACCCTAAACATAACCATAACCCTTACCCTAACCGTAACCCTAACAGTAACCCTAACCCTTACCCTTACCCTAACCCTAACCCTAAACCTAACACTTACACTTAACCTAACCCTAACCCTGACCCTAACCCTAACCTTACCCTAACCCTAACCCTTCCCCTAATCCTAACCCCTAACCCTAACCAAAACCCTTACCCTTACTCTAAACCTAACACTAACTCTGACCCTAACTCTAACTCCTAACCCTAACCCTAACCCTAACACTTACCCTAACCATAAATCTAAGCCTAACCCTAACCCTAAACTTAACCCTAACCCTAACCCTAACACTAACCCATACACTAACCCTTACCCTTACACTAACCCTAACCCTAAACCTAAGCCTAACCCTAACCCTAACTCTAACCCTAACCCTAACACTTAGCCTTACCCTAACCCTAACCCTAAGACTTACCCGTATCCTAACCCTAACCTTAACCCTAAACCTAAACTTAACGCTAACCCTAACACTAACCCTTACCCTTACCCTTACCCTAACGCTAACCCTAACACTAACACTTACACTTACCCTTACCCTAACCCTAACCCTAACCCTAACCCTAACACTTACACTTACAGTAACCCTATCCCTAACCCTTACCCTAACCCTAACCCTTACCCTTACCCTAACCCCAACACTAAACCTAACCCTAACCCTTAACCTTACCCTAACCCTAACCCTAACCTTAACCCTAACCCTAACCCTAACCCTAACCCCTAACCCTAATCCTAACCATAACCGTTACCCTTACCCTAACCCTAACACTAATTCTAACCCTAACTCTAACCCCTAAACCTAACCCTAACCCTAACCCTTACCCTAACCTAAAACTAAGCCTAACCCTAACCCTAAACTTAACCCTAACCCTAACCCTAACCCTAATCCTAACCCTAAATCTTACCCTTACCCTAAACCGAACCCTAACCCTTACCCTAACCCTAACCCTTACTCTAACCCTAACCCTAACCCCTAACCCTGAGCCTAACCCTAAACCTAACCCTAACCCCTAACCCTAACCCTAACCCTAACCCTGACCCTAACACTTACCCTTATCCTAACCCTAACCCTAACCCTAACTGTAACCCTAACACTTACCCTTACCCTAACACTAACCCTCCCCTAACCCTAAACGTATCCCTAAAAATATCCCTAACCCTTACCCTCATCCTAACCCTAACCTCAACCCAAACCCTAACACTTACCCTTACCCTAACCCTAACCCTAACCCTGACCCTTAACCTAACCCTAAACCTAATCTTAACCCCAACCCTAAACCTAACCATAAACCTTACCCTTACCCTACCCCTAACCCTAAACCTAACCCTAACCCTAACCCCAACCCTAACTTTACCTAACTCTAACCCTAACCCAAACACTTACCCTTACCCTAACCCTAACCCTAATCTTAACCCCAACCCTAAACCTAACCCTAACCCTTACCCTTTCCTACCCCTAACCCTAACCATAATCTAACCCTAACCTTAAACCTAACCCTAACACTAACCCTAACTCTAACGCTTACTCTAACCCTAACCCTTACCCTTACCCCAACCCTAAACCTAAACCTAACCCTAACCATAACCCTAAACCTAACCCCAACCCTAACCCTAACCCCTAATCCTAACCCTAACCCTAAACATTACCCTTACCATAACACTAACACTGACCCCTAAACATAACCCTAACCCTAACCTTAACCCTAAACTTAACCCTAACCCTAACACTAACCCTAACCTGAACACTTACCCTAACCCTAACCCTCACCCTAACCCTTTCCCTTACACTAACCTTAACCATGAACCTAACCCTAACCCTAATCCTAAAACTAACCCTAACCCTAAACCTTACCCTTACCCTAACCCTAATCCTAAAACTAACCCTAACCCTAACCCTAACCCTAAGCCTAACCTTAACCCTAACCCTAACACTAACCCTAACCCGACCCCTGACCCTAACCCTTACCCTTAACCTAACCCTTACCCTTACACTAACCCTAACCCCAAACCTAACCCTAACCCTAACCCTAACCTAACCCTAAACCTTACCCTTACACTAACCCTAAACCTAACTCTACACCTAACCTTAATCCCTACCCCTACCCCTACCCCTAACCCTAACCCTAACCCTTACACTTACCCTAAACCTAACCCTAACCCTAACCCGCACACTTAACCTTACCCTTACCGTAACCCTGACCCTAACCCTAACCTTACCCTAACCATGACCCTAACCCTTACCCTTACCCTAATCCTAACCCTAACCCTAACCCTAACCTTACCCTAACACTAACCCTAAAACCTAACCCTATCCCTAACCCTAATCCTAACCCTAACCCTAACCCCTAACCCTAACCCTAACGCTTACCCTTACCCTAACCCTAACCCTTACCCTAACCCTAACCCTAACCCCTAACCCTAACCCTAGCCCTAATGCTTACCGTGACCCTAACCCTAATCCTAACCCTTAACCTAAGCTTAACCCTAACCCTTACCCTAACCCCAACCCTAACCTGAACCCTAACCCCTAACCCTAACCCTAACCCTTATCCTTACCCTAAACCTAACCCTAAGCCTAACCTTAACCCTAACCCTAATCCTTACCCTTACCCTAACCCTAACCCTAACCCTAACCCTAAACCTTACCCTTACCCTAAACCTAACCCTAATCCTAAACCTAAACCTTACCCTTACACTAAACCTAACCCTAACCCTAACCGTAAACCTAACCCTAACCCAAAACCTAACCCTTACGCTTACCTTAACCCTAACCTTAACCCTAAACCTAAATCTAACCCCTAACCCTAAATCTAACCTTACCGTAACCCTAACCTAACCCTAACACTAACCCCTAACCCTAACCCTAACCCTAACCCTAACCCAAACCCTAACCCTAACCTAAACCCTAAACCTACCCCGAACCCTTACCCTTACCCTAACCCTAACCCTAAACCTAAACCTAACCCTAATCCTAACCTAACCCTAACCCTAACCCTAAACTTATCCATAACCCTAACCCTAACCCTAACCGTTACCCTAACCCTAACCCTAACCCAACCCTAACCCTTACCCTAACCCTAACCCTAACCCTACCCCAACCCTAAACCTAACCTTATCCTTACCCTAAGCCTAACCATAACCCTAACCCTTACCCTAAACCTAACCCTAACTCTAACCCTAACCCTTACCCTTACCCTATCCTAACACTAAACCTAACACTTACCCTTACCCTAACCATAACCCTGACACTAACCGTAACCTTACCCTAACCCTAACCCTAACCCTAACCCTAACCACTAACCCTAACCCTAACCCTAACCGTTACCCTTACCCTAGACCTAACACTAATTCTAACCCTAACTCTAACCCCTAAACCTAACCCTAACCCTAACCCTTACCCTAACCCTAAAAATAAGCCTAACCCTAACCCTAAACTTAACCCTAACCCTAACCCTAACCCTAATCCTAACCCTAAATCTTACCCTTACCCTAAATCTAACCCTAACCCTTACCGTAACCCTAAAACTAAGCCTAACCCTAACCCTAAACTTAACCCTACCCCTAAAACTAACGCTAATCCTAACCCTAAATCTTACCCTTACCCTAACCCTAACCCTAACCCTAATCCTAAAACTAACCCTAACCCTAACCCTAACCCTAAGCCTAACCTTAACCCTAACCCTAACACTAACCCTAACCCGACCCCTGACCCTAACCCTTACCCTTACCCTTACCCTAACCCTTACCCTTACCCTAACCCTAACCCCAAACCTAACCCTAACCCTAACCCTAACCTAACCCTAAACCTTACCCTTACACTAACCCTAAAACTAACGCTACACCTAACCTTAACCCCTACCCCTACCCCTAACCCTAACCCTAACCCTTACCCTTATCCTAAACCTAATCCTAACCCTAAACCGCACACTTAACCTTACCCTTACCGTAACCCTGACCCTAACCCTAACCTTACCCTAACCATGACCCTAACCCTTACCCTTACCCTAATCCTAACCCTAACCCTAACCCTAACCTTACCATAACACTAACCCTAAAACCTAACCCTATCCCTAACCCTAACCCTAACCCTAACCCTAACCCTAACCCCTAACCCTAACCCTAACGCTTACCCTTACCCTAACCCAAACCCTAACCCTAACCCTAAACCTAATCCTAACCCCTAACCCTAACCCTAACCCTAACCCTAATGCTTACCGTGACCCTAACCCTAATCCTAACCCTTACCCTAAACTTAACCCTAACCCTTAACCTTATCCTTACCCTAAACCTAACCCTAAGCCTAACCTTAACCCTAACCCTAATCCTTACCCTTACCCTAACCCTAACCCTAACCGTAAACCTTACCCTTAACCTAAACCTAACCCTAATCCTAAACCTAAACCTTACCCTTACACTAAACCTAACCCTAACCCTAACCGTAAAACTAACCCTAACCCGAAACCTAACCCTTACGCTTACCTTAACCCTAACCCTAACCCTGAACCTAAATCTAACCCCTAACCCTCAATCTAACCTTACCCTAACCCTAACCTAACCCTAACACTAACCCCTAACCCTAACCCTAACCCTAACCCAAACCCTAACCCTAACCTAAACCCTAAACCTAACCCGAACACTTACCCTTACCCTAACCCTAACCCTAAACCTAAACCTAAACCTAATCCTAACCTAACCCTAACCCTAAACCTAAACTTATCCATAACCCTAACCCTAACCCTAACCGTTACCCTAAACCTAACCCTAACCCAACCCTAACCCTTACCCTAACCTAACCCTAACCCTAACCCTAACCTGAAACCTTATCCTTACCCTAAGCCTAACCATAACCCTAACCCTTACCCTAAACCTAACCCTAACTCTAACCCTAACCCTTACCCTAAACCCAACACTAAACCTAACACTTACACTTACCCTAACCATAACCCTGACCCTAACCGTAACCTTACCCTAACCCTAAACCTAACCCTAACCCCTAACCCTAACCCTAACCCTTAGCGTTACACTTACCCTAAACCTAACACTAATTCTAACCCTAACTCCAACCCCTAAACCTAACCCTAACCCTAACCCTTACCCTAACCCTAAAACTAAGACTAACCCTAACTCTAAACTTAACCCTAACCCTCACCCTAATCCTAACCCTAAATCTTACCCTTACCCTAAACCTAACCCTAACCCTTACCCTAACCCTAACCCTTACTCTAACCCTAACCCTAACCCCTATCCCTAAGCCTAACCCTAAACCTTACCCTTACCCTAACCCTAACCCTAACCCCTAACCCTAACCCTAACCCTGACCCTAACCCTTACCCTTATCCTAACCTTAAACCTAACCCTAACACTAAACCTAACCCTAACCCTTACTCTAACCCTAACACTTACACTTACCCCAACCCTAATCCTAAACCAAACCCTAACCCTAACCCTAAACCTAACCCTTACCCTTATCCTAACCCTAACCCTAACTGTAAACCTAACACTTACCCTTACCCTAACACTAACCCTACCCTAACCCTAAACATAACCCTAACAATATCCCTAACCCTTACCCTCATCCTAACCCTAATCTCAACCCTAACCCTAACACTTACCCTTACCCTAACCCTAACCCTAAACCTGACCCTTAACCTAACTCTAAACCTAATCTTAACCCCAACCCTAAACCTAACCAGGACCCTTACCCTTACCCTACCCCTAACCCTAAACCTAACCCTAACCCTAACCCCAACCCTAACTTTACCCTAACTCTAACCCTAACCCTAACCCTTACCCTTACCCTAACCCTAATCCTAACCCCTAACCCTAACCCTAACCCTAACCCTGACCCTAACCCTTACCCTTATCCTAACCCTAACCCTAACCCTAACTGTAACCCTAACACTTACCCTTACCCTCACACTAACCCTCCCCTAACCCTAAACGTAACCCTAACAATATCCCTAACCCTTACACTCATCCTAACCCTAACCTCAACCCTAACCCTAACACTTACCCTTACCCTAACCCTAACCCTAACCCTGACCCTTAACCTAACCCTAAACCTAAACTTAACCCCAACCCTAAACCTAACCAGAACCCTTACCCTTACCCTACCCCTAACCCTAAACCTAACCCTAACCCTAACCCCAACCCTAACTTTACCCTAACTCTAACCCTAACCCTAACCCCAACCCTTACCCTAACCCTAACCCTAACCCTAACCGTAACCCTGACCCTAACCCTTACCCTTATCCTAACCCTAACCCTAACCCTAACTGTAACCCTAACACTTACCCTTACCCTAACACTAACCCTCCCCTAACCCTAAACGGAACCCTAACAATATCACTAACCCTTACCCTCATCCTAATCCTAACCTCAACCCTAACCCTAACACTTACCCTTACCCTAACCCTAACCCTAACCCTGACCCTTAACCTAACCCTAAACCTAATCTTAACCCCAACTCTAAACCTAACCATAAACCTTACCCTTACCCTACCCCTAACCCTAAACCTAACCCTAACCCTAACCCCAACCCTAACTTTACCCTAACTCTAACCCTAACCCTAACCCTTACCCTTACCCTAACCCTAACCCTAATCTTAACCCCAATCCTAAACCTAACCCTAACCCTTACCCTTTCCTACCCCTAACCCTAATCATAACCCTAACCCTAACCTTAAACCTAACCCTAACACTAACCCTAACTCTAACGCTTACTCTAACCCTAACCCTTACCCTCACCCCAACCCTAAACCTAAACCTAACCCTAACCATAACCCTAAACCTAACCCCAACCCTAACCCTAACCCCTAATCCTAACCCTAACCCTAAACATTACCCTTACCATAACACTAAAACTGACCCCTAAACATAACCCTAACCCTAACCCTAACCCTAAACTTAACCCTAACCCTAACACTAACCCTAACCTGAACACTTACCCTAACCCTAACCCTCACCCTAACCCTTTCCCTTACACTAACCCTAACCATAAACCTAACCCTAACCCTAATCCTAAAACTAACCCTAACCCTAAACCTTACACTTACCCTAACCCTAATCCTAAAACTAACCCTAACCCTAACCCTAACCCTAAGCCTAACCTTAACCCTAAACCTAACACTAACCATAACCCGACCCCTGACCCTAACCCTTACCCTTACCCTAACCCTTACTCTTACCCTAACCCTAACCCCAAACCTAACCCTAACACTGACCCTAACCTAACCCTAAACCTTACCCTTACACTAACCCTAAACCTAACTCTACACTTAACCTTAACCCCTACCCCTACCCCTACCCCTAACCCTAACCCTAACCCTTACCCTTACCCTAAACCTAACCCTAACCCTAACCCGAACACTTAACCTTACCCTTACTGTAACCCTGACCCTAACCCTAGCCTTACCCTAACCATGACCCTAACCTTTACCCTTACCCTAATCCTAACCCTAACCCTAACCTTACCCTAACACTAACCCTAAAACCTAACCCTATCCCTAACCCTAACCCTAACACTAACCTTAACCCCTAACCCTAACCCTAACCCTAACACTTACCCTTACCCTAACCCTAACCCTAAACCTTACCCTAAACCTTACCCTAACCCTAATCCTAACCCCTAACCCTAACCCTAACCCTAATGCTTACCGTGACCCTAACCCTAATCCTAAACCTTACCCTAAACTTAACCCTAACCCTTACCCTAACCCCAACCCTAACCTGAACCCTAACCCCTAACCCTAACCCTAACCCTTATCCTTACCCTAAACCTAACCCTAAGCCTAACCTTAACCCTAACCCTAATCCTTACCCTTACCCTAACCCTAACCCTAATCCTAAACCTAACCCTAACCCTAAACCTAAACTTATCCATAACCCTAACCCTAACCCTAACCGTTACCCTAACCCTAACCCTAATCCAATCCTAACCCTTACCCTAACCCTAACCCTAACCCTAACCCGAAACCTTATCCTTACCCTAAGCCTAACCATAACCCTAACCCTTACCCTAAACCTAACCCTAACTCTAACCCTAACCCTTACCCTAATCCCAACACTAAACCTAACACTTACACTTACCCTAACCATAACCCTGACCCTAACCGTAACCTTACCCTAACCCTAAACCTAACCCCTAACCCTAACCCTAATCCTAACCGTTACCCTTACCCTAACCCTAACACTAATTCTAACCCTAACTCTAACCCCTAAACCTAACCCTAATCCTTACCCTAACCCTAAAACTAAGCCTAACCCTAACCCTAAACTTAACCCTACCCCTAACCCTAACCCTAATCCTAACCCTAAATCTTACCCTTACCCTAAACCTAACCCTAACCCTTACCCTAAACCTAAAACTAAGCCTAACCCTAACCCTAAACTTAACCCTACCCATAAAACTAACCCTAATCCTAACCCTAAATCTTACCCTATCCCTAACCCTAACCCTTACCCTTACCCTACCCTAACCCTAACTCTAACCCTAACACTAACCCTAACACTAACCCTTTCCCTAACCCTAACCCAAACTCTAACACTAATACTTACCTTAACCCTAACCCTAACCCTAACCCTAATCCATACTCTTACCCTAATCTAACTCTAACCTTAACCTTAACACTTACCCTAACCTTAACCCTAACCCCTAACCCTAACCCTAACACTAACCCTAACGCTTACCATGACCCTAAACTAACCCTAACACTTACCCTAACCTTAACCCTAAACCTTACCATCAACCCAACCCTAACCTGAACCCTAACCACTAACCCTAACCCTCACCCTCACCCTCAACCTAACCCTAACCCTAACCCTTACCCTTACCGTAACCCTAACCCTAACCCTAAACCTAATCCTTACACTTACCCTAACCCTAACCCTAACCCTAACCCTAACCCTTACCCTTACCGTAACCCTAACCCTAACCCTAAACCTAATCCTTACACTTACCCTAACCCTAACCCTAACCCTAACCCTAACCCTAACCATTACCCTTACACTAAACCTAACCCTAACACTAAACTTAACCCTAACCCTTACCCTAACCCTAACCCTAACCCCTAACCCTATCCCTAACCCTAACCCTTACTCTTACCCTACCCTAAACCTAACTCTAACCCTAACCCTAACCCTTAACCTAACCCTAAACCTAACCCTAACCATAACCCTTACCCTAACCCTAATCCTAACCCCAACCCTAACCCATACACTTACCCTAACCTAACCCTAACCCTAACCCTAACACTTACCCTAACCCTAACCCTAACCCTAACACTAGCCCTAACGCTTACCGTTACCCTAACCCTAACCCTTACCCTAATCCTAACCCTAACCCTAACCTTAAACCTAACCCTAACTCTAAACCTAACCCTAACACTTACTCTAACCCTAACCCTTACCCTTACCCCAACCTAATCCTAAACCAAACCCTAACCCTAATCCTAAACCTAACCCCCAACCCTAACCCCTAATCCTAACCCGAACACTAAACCTTACCCTTACCCTAACCCTAACACTGACCCCTAACCATAACTCTAACCCTAACCCTAACCTTAACCCTAACCCTAACACTAACCCTAACCCGAACACTTACCCTAAACCTAACCCTCAACCTAACCCTTTCCTTTACCCTAACCCTAACCATAAACCTAACCCTAACCCTAATCCTAAAACTAACCCCAACTCTAAACCTTACACTTACCCTAACCCTAACCCTAAACTAACCCAAACCCTAACCCTAACCCTAACCCTAACCTTAACCCTAACCCTAACACTAACCCTAACCGTAACCCTAACCCTAACTCTTACCCTTACCCTAACCCTAACCCTACCCTAACCCTAAACGTAACCCTAAAAATAACCGTAACCCTTATCCTCACCCTAACCCTACCTTAACCCTAACCCTTACACTTACCCTTACCCTAACCTTAACCCTAACCCTGACCCTTACCTAACCCTAAACCTAATCTTAACCACAACCCTAACCCTAACCCTAACCCTTACACTTACCCTACCCCTAACCCTAAACCTAAACCTAACCCTGACCCCAACCCTAACTTTACCCTAACCATAATCCTAACTCTAAACCTTTCCCTAAACCTAACACTGACCCTTACCCTAACCCTAACCTCAACCTTAACACTAACCCTAACCCTAATCCTTACCCTTACCCTAACCCTAACCCTAATCTTAACCCCAACCCTAAACCTAACCCTAACCCTTACCCTTAACTACCCATACCCCTACCCCTAACCCTAAACCTAACCCTAACCTTAAACCTAACCCTAACACTAACCCTAACTCTAACGCTTACTCTAACCCTAACCCTTACACTTACCCCAAACCTGACCCTAAACCTAACCCTAACCCTAACCCTAAACCTAACCCCAACCCTAACCCTAACCCCAAATCCTAACCCTAACCCGAAACCTTACACTTACCCTAACCCCTAAAACTGACCCCTAACCATAACCATAACCCTAACACTAATCCTAAACTTAACCCTAACCCTAACACTAACCCTAACCTGAAACTTACCCTAACCCTAACCCTCACCCTAACCCTTTCCCTTACCCTAACCCTAACCATAAACCTAACCCTAACCCTAATCCTAAAACTAACACTAACCCTAAACCTTACCCTTACCCTAACCCTAACCCTAAAACTAACCCTAACCCTAACCCTAACCTTAACCTTAACCTTAACCCTAACACTAACCCTAACCCGACCCCTGACTCTAACCCTTACACTTACCCTAACCCTTACCTTTACCCTAACCCTAACCCCAAACCTAACCCTAACCCTAACCCTAACCTAACCCTAAACCTTACCCTTACCCTAACCCAAACCCTCACCCTACACCTAACCTTAACCCCTACGCCTACCCCTACCCCTAACCCTAACCCTAACCCTTACCCTTACCCTAAACCTAACCATAACCCTAACCCGCCACACTTAACCTTACCCTTACCATAACCCTGACCCTAACCCTAACCTTAACCTAACACTAACCCTAACCCTTTAACTTACCCTAACCCTAACCCTAACCCTAACCCTAACCCTAAACCTAACCCTAACCCTAACACTAACCCTAACGCTTACCCTTACCTAACCCTAACCCTAACCCTTACCCTAACCCTAACACTAACCCTAACCTTAAACCAAACCCTAACACTAACTCTAACCCTAACCCTAACTCTAACCCA
>NW_028327516.1:5000-41683 GCF_031878675.1 Megascapheus bottae | reverse complement strand
TTCCCCTCTGAGGCCCCGCCCATCCCCCGAAACCCCGCCCCTCCCCCGATGCCCCGGCCTCACCTGCTTCAGGCCCCTCCCCTCCCCCGAGGCCCCCGCCCTCCCCTCCGAGGCCCCGCCCCCGCCGCCCCGGCCTCACCCGCTCGAGGCCCGGCAGGAGGCCGCCGCCGACTCGGGGTTCGGCCTCGGGTCCCCCGGTTCCTCCCCGTCCCCCGCCAGCGTCCGCGTCCCGGGTCGGGATGTGAACCCCAGTCCGCCCCGCCGCCGCGCCGGCCGCGCCCTCCCGGAACCGAGGACTCAGCGGCGGCCTGAGGGCTGAGGTGAGCGTCCGACCCCCGACCCCCGACCCTCCGACCCCCGGCCCGGGGCGCCCGCGGGGTCGGGGTCAGCTGGGGAGCGGGGGCGTCGGGTGAGGGGTTTGGGGGGTCGGGGTCAGCTGGGGTGAGGGGTCAGGGGGCGGGGGTCGGGGTCAGGGTGGCTGCGGGGGGGGGGGGTTGAGGGGTTTCGGGGGCGGGGGCGTCCGCGGGTGGCAGGTGCGTGGCGGGCGGGGGCGCGCGTGTCGGGGTCGGGGTCGCGCGTGGGTCGGGGTCGGGGGCGCGCGTGGCTGGGTCGGGGGCGCGCGTGGGTCGGGGTCGCGCGTGGCTGGGGTCGGGGGCGCGCGTGTCCGGGTCTGGGGCGCGCGTGGCTGGGGTCGGGGGCGCGCGTGTCCGGGTCGGGGGGCGGCGCGTGTCGGGGTCGGGGGCGCGCGTCGCCCGAGCCCCGCGCCCGGCAGGCCGAGCCCGTGTGCAGCGCGGGCCCCGGCGGCGCCGTGGACAGCCGCGGGGTGGGCGGGGGCGGAGGAGGCGCAGGGGGGGCGGCGGAGGAGGCGGCGGAGGAGGCGCGGAGGAGGACGGAGCGGCCCCGGCGCCAGCCCCGCCGCGGCAGGGCCCCCCGGCCCGCGGCCCCGGCGTGTGCGTGGAGTCCTCGCGGGCGGCGCGCGCGCGCTCCCGGCGTCGGCCGCCCCCTCCGCCCCCTCCGCCCCTCCGCGGGGGCGCGCGGCCCCGGTCCCCCCGGCCCCCCCCGGCCCCCCGGTCCCCGCGTCCCCCGGCCCCCCCGCCTCCCCCGCCGCGCAGCGCCCCTCCCCGGGGGCGCGGCCGCCCCTGCGCCTGACCCGCGCTCGCTCCCCGCCATGCGCCGCCGAGGGACTCCGCCGGCTCCCGGCTGCTCCGCCCCGAGCCTCCGACGCTGAGCCTCCGCGAGGGCGCGGAGACGTCGGCCGGCCGCGGGCGGCGGGATCCGAGCGAGCGAGCGAGCGAGCGCAGCGCAGACAGCCGGGCGGCCGCCCATGCGGGGGCCCCGCGCCGCCCCGACGCCCCGGGCCCCGGCCGGGCCGCGCCGGCGGGAGGAGATGACGGCCCGCGCCCGCGCCCCGCCCGCGCCCACCATGCCCGCCCGCGCCCTGACCCGCCCGGCTACAGGTTCGGCTCCTTCCACCCCAGGTGAGCGGCCCGCGCCCCCGATCCCCTCGACCCCCGCGCCTCCCCCCGAGAAACCGCGCAGGGTGGGGGGCATTACAGAGCAGGCGCCCCCTCCTCCCCCTCCACCACCCGTGCGCCCCCTCCTCCCCCCTCCTCTCCGGACACCCCTCCTCCCCCTCCACCCTGTGCGCCCCCTCCTCCCCCTCCTCCCCGGGCGCCCCCTCCTCCCCCTCCACCCCGTGCGCCCCCTCCTCCCCCTCCTCTCCGGACACCCCTCCTCCCCTCCACCTGTGCGCCCCCTCCTCCCCCTCCTCCCCGTGCGCCCCCCCTCCTCCCCCTCCCTCCTCCGGGCACCCCTCCTCCCCCTCCACCCCGGGCGCCCCTGCTCCCCCTCCTCCCCGGGCTCCCCCTCCTCCCCCTCCCCTCCCCCTCCTCGCCCCTGTCCTCTCCCCTCCTCGCCTCTGTTTTCGTTCACCTTCCATCATCACACAGGTTTGTCTTTTGGGGGGTCCCTGGCGAGGGGCAGCCGTAGGTAGGGTGGGAGCCGGGGTGGGGATGGTTTCCTAGTGGATAACCATTCCCTTCCCCTGCAGCCCAGCCAGGATTTTGTGTGTGTTTTCTTAAAAAATGGGAATCTAGATTTTCTTATTTTCCTTTCTGCCCTGTGCCCATCTCCAGCCCCCACCCCCACCCCTGGCTCCATCTCCCCAGGCATCCTAATGATAGTCTCTGCCCTTAAATACAAACGGGGGGGGGGGGGATGACGGAGAGGGGCGCTCCGGCCTTCTGAGCGGTTGACACCCGGGCCTTGCTTGCCAGCCCCTGAGGCCTGGTGGCAGAGGGGCACGGCTGGCTGGCCAGTCAGGTTCGCCAGGCTCCACCTGTGCAAGGAGGCTGCGGACCGGGGAGGGGGACCTTAAATTCTTGAGCTTGGCGAGGAGGACTGTGTCTGTGATGGTTCTGCATTTGGGGTTTTTGGATTTCTGTCTCTTTTTCATCCTCCCCCCATCCGTGTGCTCTGGGTTCTGAGCTGTAAATTTTCTCCTGTGTCTACACATCTATTTATACCCACACATTCATTCCCCGTCCTGCTCCCCCAAAGCTGACTGCCAGATCTCCACTGTTGCAAATGGCTATCTCCCGAGTTCAACACGCTGGGTGTGCGGGAAGGGAGTCCACACGTGAGAGGGCTTTTGTGCTGAACAAAAGACATGGTGCCGGACTCGCACGCGCGTGTGTGCCCAGTAGCCCCGAAAATCGCATGTACTTCCAGTTGCCCCCCCCCCACCTCTCTCTCCTCTCATCCATTTTCACAATATGGCAAAATGTGGGTTAGGCAGCATTTGTGTGTGTGTGTGTGTGTGTGTGTGTGTGTGAGAGAGAGAGAGAGAGAGAGAGAGAGAGAGAGAGAGAGAGAGAGAGAGAGAGAGAGGGAGAGGAGAGCGAGAGCACAAGAGAGAGCGAGCATGGAAGAGCTGAAGAAATGGCAAAGACTTAGTGAAATGATTCTTCTGTGAGCCACTTGGCAATCAAGGTAATTCCTGAGGGGGAGGAAAAAACCCAGAGCCCTCCTGGGCTGCCTGGAGGGTCGTGGTGCCTGGAGCACCTTCCCGGCTCACCTTCTTGCTCCACCCACCACCGAGCTGCAAACTCAGAAAATAGCCACATGCCAGACTTAGCTTGGGATCAAGGTCTGGAAGGGGTACAGAGCAGAATCATCAGTGATGCTTTAACATACACCCCCAAACCAAGCCATTGTGTGTTTTGCTTTTTTTTTTCCTTTAGCTGAAATGCAGGGTCAGTGAAGGTTCTTGTCCCTCAATCCTCTAGTAGATGATTGTTTAAAAAAAAAATGAATTGGCCGGAAAGGATGGATGTGTGCCAGATGCACGGTTGTCTCCTTCAAACTGTATGGCTGAGATGACCATCTGTATCCGTGCTGTGCTCAGGGTGAGGGGTTCGAGTCCCAGTGCAGAGTGCTCTCGCCGCATCCACAAACCCTCGAGGCCCTGTGGTGTGTGCTTGCTCACCTCTGAGATCCCTGAGCCGGGTCCTCTATCTGATTGCTTCCGTTGGGGTGGGGAGGGTGGAAGGGGGGAGAACTCTTCTTCATCTTATTTCAGAACAGCTGGGAGGTAGGGGTGAGGCGGGCCTTGATTGCAGGTGGGAGTTGGGTATGGAGAGGGCAGGCGAGTCCCTCATCGCTGAGCATGGACCGGGTCGGGGTGATGGCCGGGTTGCAGGCCCCCTCCCATCCAATGGGGCAAAGCCAGGCTTCCGGCTACCATTCGTCAGCGCAGAGACCCACCATCAGTTGGGGGGGGGGAGGTGACAAAAGGTAGGTGCGGAGGAAGAGATGAGAAAGGGCGTGAGGAAAGGGAGGGGGTGGGGGGTCCAGCTGGCCAAGGCCTTGTGGGGGAGCGGCCACAGGTGGGCTCTGGGATGGTGGAGACCCCAGGGCAAGGCGTCCTGTGCTCCGGAGCAGTGGAGCCATTGTTCTTTCTCTCCCTCTCTCCTGGCGGCATAGAGAGCAGATTGGGGTTGGCTTTTTGTCTCCTCCTGCCCCCCTCCCCCCTCCCTGGCATGCATGCATGCATGCATGCATGACTCGGTTGCTGGGTGGGAGCAAGAGCAGATTTAATTGCAACAGAGGGAGCACGCGTGACGTGCAATTAAGATAAGAAATGGATAGGAATTACAGACGTCCTGGAAAGGGTCCGTGGAGGCTGCAGCCTGGGTGCTGCCTTGAGGCAGGAGGCAGCACCCTCTGGGGTGCTGTGCTTCCAGGGTTTTGAGCTGGGCTCCCCGTGTGGGGACAGCAGCCTTCAGGCTCTGGCCTGCCTCCTTCCCCACTCCTGGGTCCCAGCTCTAGGAAATCTGTCTTGGCTCAGAGTCTGCCTTTGCTACTGTGTAATTTTTTTTTCCTTAGGGGCAATGCAGGCAGAGGAATAAGAAGGGATACATGGCAGAGGAGGGAAGGGAAGAGAACATTCCTTCTAGAAAAACTGTCCCTCTTTGCACATCAGATGCTGCTGCGTCTTTGCTCAGTTGTAGGGCTTGAACTTCCGGCCCTAGGTACTGTCCCTGAGCTGTTTTGCTCAAGAAAAGCACTTGAGCACTTGTCCCTTGAGCCACAGCTCCATCACTTTCAGCCTTGTTTTGGTTTTTGGGTTTTTTTTGAATAGTTTATTGCAGCTCAGAGTCTCACAGATTTTCCTGCCCAGGCTGGCTTTGAACCTGGATCCTCAGATCTCAGCGTCTGTGTAGCTAGGATGATAGGCGTGCGTCTCCGGCACCTGGCTGCTGCTGCTTGCATCAGCCTCTCCTCCTCTTCCTCCCCATTTTCCTCCTCCTCCTCTTCCTCCTCCTCCTCTGATTGGGAGGAAAAGCACCTCCTACTGGATAAGACAGGGACAGCAGGCGGTGCTTTTTTTTTTTTTTTTTTTTGCTTCTAGCTTTACCTCCAGAAAGGTAGGTGGGGTGGACATGACCCAGGGCCCACAGTTAGCTGATGGAGCACGTGATCTTTGTCAGGGAGAAAGAGGGCTGAGTGGACCTGGCGCTTGGCATGGCTTTCGTGTTGTAAGACGTCTCTCCGGATCCTTCTCCTCTCCGCTGAATTTGGGGGTGGGGGAAGGGAGGATGACGACGATGATGGTGGTGGTGAGGATGGGGGCGACTGCTGAAGATGGCATCCCCACTGGTCTCTGTAGGCTGACGCCTCCAGTGTCTGTGACATGAAGGAGGAGGCAGGGTGTGAGGATGGATGTGGAGAAAGAAGCTGGAGCAGGCAGGCAGGGCAGGGAGGAGAATCTCTTGTGGTGGTGTGGTTGGGTGTGGCAGTTCTAAGCTGTGGTGCCTCTCTTTTCTTTTTCTTTACTTGTTGTTGTTGTTGTTGTTGTTGTTGCAAGCCTGGAACTCAAACTGGAACTCAGTCCCTGACCCTTGGCTCATTGGCTGGAGCTCTGCCAACGGGGCCACGCCTCCAGCCCCCTGGTTCCTCTTTTTAACAGCAAAAGCCAAGGTTAACTAAAGAGCTTGCTCACCTCCAGGCTTTTCTCATCCTCCTCCAAGGGTCCCCGACAATTCTAGAAATTTTTTCCTCCCAGTCGACTCCCTTTTCTCCCTCTCTGCCACCCGGTATGCACAGTCCGATCCTCGTGGAGTCTCTCTCTGTCTGTCTGTCTCTCTCTCCCTCTCTCTCCCCCCCTCTGTAAATAAATAGAGATCAGAAGGGGAGTTATGGGTCTAATGAATTGTTCACATTTTATTAAAGTGGATCTCCTCTTTGCAACCGCAAGGGATTCTCCAGAGACAGGAGATTAGTGGTGGGATTGACGGCGTGTTCCAGGAGGCCGGGCCTGGACCAGCCCTGTGCAGTTGGGAGAGGGGGCACGTGGGGCTCAGAGGAGGTGGTGGGCTTCAGAACCCACCCGGGCTGTGGCTGTGGCGCAGGCCCCGTCGGGCGCCTCAGTTCTGGGATGTATTGTGAGCCAGAGGGGTGTGTGCACACTCTCAGTGCAGGCGGGTCACCAGCACCCACTCAGGGTTCTGGGTGTACTCTGTGCCCCGAAATTCTCTTCACGCACCCAGCTGAAGAAGGGAAGTGTGTGAACTTCTCCAGGGCGGGGAGAGAGATTTTAATTCATCACTTGTACTTAGCAGAGTGACTAGTAGCACCTAATGAAACATCGAGAACATATGGAATGAATGAATGAAGGAAGGAATGAGTGCATCAATGAAGGGGGTGGGGTTGTCTTTAGTCAGCGATGTCAGGTGTACTCTGGTGGGGGGGGGGTTAGAGGAAACCGGGAAAGCCCAGCTCTGCCCTGCTATAGAAAAGCCCTGGGAGCTGTGCATGGACTCCAGGTCTTGCAAGCTCGGGCTCTGGTCTGGGGTTTGGCCTCGTCGTTTGACAGTTCTCACTTGACCAGTGTCCGTGTTATGCCAGAAGTGGATGTGCTGGCCTCACAGGACCAAACCATCTCCGTAGCTGAGCATGTGGACATGGGAGGCTGGAGGTTGGGGTCTGTAGAGCCCCTCGTTCGTACTTGAGCAGATCAGCCATTGCCTCTAGATGGAAGTTGGCCCGTCTCCATCGTGTTTTTGTCCATTTGTCTCCTGCCTCTGGTTGTATCTTCGTGTTCTCTCGATCTTCATCGTAACGGGTTTTCTTTGGGGTACCCCTTCCCTGCTTTGTCATTGGATCTGTTTACTGATACACTGGACTCTCTTTTCATGCACGTTGTCTTCTCTGCTCTCCTTTTCTTTTCTTTTTTTGGTGCCATCCCTACGCCTTGAACTCAGGGCCTTAGCATTGTCCCTGAACTGCTCCCCCCCCTCCCCAAAGCTGGTGCCTCTGCTGCTTGAGTCAAATTTCCCATCTGGAGTTTTGGTCTCATAGACTTTCCTGGCCTAGACTGGCTTTGACTTTTGACCCTCCGATCGTCGGTGTGAGCACCACTGCCTAGCTTCTGTCTTCTTTACGTGTACTGTATGTGTGTACTTTCTCTATTTCGTTAATGAAGAGATATCTGCTGAAGACTGGGACCTGCCAAACGCGGGGTCACAAGTATGACTGACCTGTGCTCTGTCTTTTGGCACTGTGAGAACACAAACATGGGCCATCTCAGAGCCGGTGAAGAGCCAGAGGAGAGACTCGGGGAGACATGGAGGGTCCATATTTCAGTTTAATTTAAAAGAATGGGGATGGTAAAGCTGCCGTGCAGAGGGGTGGCGGTTTCGTAAGTCAGGTCATCAGGATGTTTCTTTTCTTCCCCCTTCCTTCACTGTCTCCCAGTGTTTCTCTTCCATCTCCATCCATAAGTTGTAGAGTTTATTCATCGTCGTGTCGTGACCAGTGACCACATTTGTTCACTCTGTCCCTCTATTTCTGTGCCTCCCTATTTTTTTTTGGTCATCGGACATGAACTCTGGGCCTGGGCCCTGTCCCTGAGCTCTTCAGCTCAAGGCTGGCTTTCTGCCACCTGAACCACAGTGCTACTTCTGGTTTTCTGGTGGTTCCTTGGAGACAAGAGTCTCATGGACTTTTGTGCCCGGGCTGGCTTTGAACTGTGGTCCTCAGATCTCAGCGTCCTGAGCAAGGTTACAGGCATGTGTCTGTGTTTTGTTTTTGTTTCCCAATGTGTGTATGTGCAGCTTTCAGGGCTTGCACTCAGGACCTGGATACTGCTTTTTGCTCAGGGTGAGTGGGCTGCCATTTGAGCCACAGCTCCACTTCTGGCTTTTTGCTGGTTCCTTGGAGAGAAGAGTCTCACAGATTTTTCCACCCAGGCTGGCTTTGAACCACCATCCTCATAGCCTCCTGAGCAGCTAGAATGGCAGGCTGGCGATGCTGGTTCTTGGCCTGTGTCTCCGTTTTCCCCTGAAGGATGAACAGGAGGGGAGGAGCGGGAGTGGTTACAGGAGGAGGAAGGATGTGGGGGAGGGCATGGCTCTCTGAGCTGTGCACCCCACCTCAGGGAGATGTGTGACGTGGGGTGCACGCATCCTTTGGCACGGGGATTTCACTTGCTGCTGGAAGGGCGGCGGCCCCAGCTTCTGCTCTCTGCTAACAAAGCCACACCTGAGTTGTCCAGCTTAGGGGCCAGCGAAGGGCAGGCGACGTGAGTTCTCTGCCTGGGCCTGCGGGCGGCCACTGGCTTCCTTGATGGCCAGGAGGCAGAAAGGGACGCTGTTTGTTGATTCGAGGCCAAGGACAGAGCTGGACGCTGGCCCAGGCCTGGCTCCTTGCAGCGAGGGAGCAGCCTGGCCCCGTGTGTTTCTGGAGTAGTGAGGCAGAGCCACGCAGACACTGGCTGCTTTCACCCGTGGCACAGGGGGAGGACAGCAGGGGGAACCGTCCAGGCCACCCCAGGTCACTCGGTCTCAGGTGTGCCACCTGACCTGTGGACTTCTCGTGGCTCCACTGAACTGGGGGGCTGTGGGTTCGGATGGGCGCCTCCCCGAATTGACTTCTCACAGTGGAGTCTCAGGCTCGGCCTGAAGCGCTGCAGTGGCTCCCCTCGGGCCACACGCCTGTCCCTTTTTGCTTTAGCTGCTTTTTCAGGTGGGGTCTTGGACTTTTCCCCTGGGCAGCCTCAGACTGCCACCTTCCCTCTCCGTGCCTGTGGCCTAGCAGGGATTCCAGGCGTGAGCCTCACACCTGACCTTCCACCTGAAGTCTCCCTGCTACTCAGTTGTTACTCAGTGGCATTCTGGGGCTGGAGCTGTTGGTGATGAGTTTCCAGGGTGCTCTGGAGGCTCAGGGACAAGACACAGCCCTGTGGCCACAGGGGAGGGGAACTGAAGAGAGCCTGAGCTGGGTCTGATGATGGTAGGATTGAGGGAGAGACCTGTGGCCGGTGGAATCCTTCACTGGACTCCTGGGCCTGATGGAGAACAGATGTAGGGGAGAACTTCCTTGGTCTTGAACTCCAGCCACTGCTCCACTTCCAGCCTCTTTGGTGGCTCATGGGAGATCAGAGTCTCCTGGACTTCCCTCCCGAGGCTGGCTTTGAACCGTGATCCTCAGATCTCAGCCTCCACAGGAGCTGGGGCAGCAGCGGGAGCCCCCAGCCGTCAGGCCGCCAGCAGTCTTTATATGACGAGCTCCGGGAGCGTAGCGCGTCGGTGGGTGAGGTTTCTCGGGAACTCGTGTCTTGTACGTCAGGAGAGTGATGCCCTTTTTGGAAGCAGCGCGCAGTGGAGCAGATACCTTTACTCATCTCTACCAGGGCAGTGGTCAGATCTTCTGAAGCACTTTCCTCCTCTTGCCTTCTGGGGCTCCCACCTGGTTATCTGGGTGGCAGGATAGAAGTTGGCAGGAGGAAGGGTAGAGGGGAGGAGGAGTGGGAGGAGGAGGAAGAAAGAGGAAGAGAAGGAAGAGGGAGAGTATGGAAGAGGAGGAGGGAGAATGAGAAAGGGGAAGATGAGGAGGAGGGAGAGTGAGGAAGAGGAGGAGGAAGAGGAGGAGAAGGGAGAGAAGAAGAGGAGGAGGAGGGGAACGAGGAGGAGGAGGAGGAGGAGGCATTAAGAGAGACTTCTTCTTGCTTGACTGTAGCTTTAATTGCACAGCCTCCCTGCTTTCTCTGGTTTAAAATAACCCAGATGCACAGAGGCAAGGGAAAGAGAAAATCAAGATCAGGGTTTATGGACCTGTATTCTTTAATAAAGACAAGGCAAGGCTCTTCACTTATGTATGTTTCTTTTCTTTTTCTTCCCATACCTGTCAGTCATGGACTGGGGGTGAGGGCAGCGGGGAGTGTAATGTGGAGTTTTGGGGGGGGTGGTGACGCTACGGGAGGGTGGAGCCCTGGGGTGGCCTAAGCAGACGAGGCTCTGTGTGGTTCTAGCTGGCTCAGGGATACCCCAGAAGGGCACACAACGGCATGGCAGTCCCGAGGCTTGAACTTGGGGCCTGGGCACTGTCGCTAAGCTTAGTTTTTAACTCAGGGTTGGTGGTTCATTGGAGATAAGAGTCCATGGACTTTTCTGCTGGGGCTGGATTTGAACTGCAGTCCTCAGATCTCAGCCCTCTGAGCAGCTGGGATTCCAGGTGTGAGCTGCAGGTGCTGGATACTCTGCTTCTTTTGTGTGTAAAATGATATCTTCAGAGCTTACAGTTGGGTTGTGGATTGAGTGACAGAAATGTAAAACATCCCCTTTTGTACAAGCTGCACACACACACACACACACACACACACACACACACACACACAAACTCACCTCTGTCTTGTCATTCGTAGTAATTCCATCTGCTCTGGGGTTGCTGAGCTCTGCCCGTCCTGGAGCTTGAACTCAGGGCCTGGGCACGCTCCCTGAGCCCCCCACTTTTTTTTTCTTTGCTCAAGGTTGGTACTCTACCACTCGATCCACAGCTCCACTTCCAGTTTTTGGTTCTTGTTGATGAATTGGAGATAAGGTTTCTGAGGCACTGCCACCCTCACCTCAGCCTCCTAGCAGCTGGCATGACAGCGCGAGCCCTTGGCTCTTCACGTGTTCCGTCAGAGCTCAGGGGCGTTTACAGAGACCCGGGAGGGACGTGTTGTTGCTCTCCATTCTGCGTGCCGAGAAAGTGGGGCGCGGTGAGGGGGTGCATGGCCGGACTTGAGTGGTGTTGAGGACTGCGGGCCAGAGTGAATACTTGTGGCCCTTCTCGTGGCGTGTGCGTTTGCCAATGGCACAACCCAGGACAGGCTCGTGAGGTGGAAAGATGTGGGGCTCTGGAACCCCTGTGGTGACCCTCAGCAGCGCCGGGGGGGGGGGGAAGCGGGGTGCATTTTCAGAGCTTGTACTTCATTCTGCTTGTCATCATGGGTCTTGAACCCAGGGCCTGGGTGTTGACCCTGAGCTCTTTCACTCTCTCACTCTAAACCGCAGCTCCATTTCTGGTTTTCTGGTGGTTCGTTGGAGAGAAAAGTCTCACAGACTTACCTGCCCAGGCTGGCTTTGAACTGTGGGCCTCAGATATCAGCCTCCTGAGTAGCTGGGATGACAGGCAGGAGCCACCTGAGCTGCCCAGCTGCCCCTGGAAGCCTTCACAGTTTCCTAGCTTCCGACCCCTCCGTCCTCTCTTACTGTATCCTCCCTGGCTGACGGGTGCAGAAGACAGAGATTGAGAGCAGACTCGGGAGTCGCGCTATCAGGGTTTATGTTCCGGCCCTGACGAGTCCCCCGGGAAAATGGCTTTGCTTCTCTGTGATGCAAGATTTCTTACCTATAAAGTGGGGTGTCTGTGACTCTGGCTGCTGGAGGCACCATGAGAATGCGGGCAGCCACTTCCCTCTGAACTGTGAATGGTGCTTCCTGTCACCACCCTGTGGGCGGCCACCTAGGGTGGCGGGAGTGAGCTTGCTGGTCCTGTGCGAGCTGCCGGAGTCGTTACCATGGTAGATGGTGGGTCCCGGGCCCAGTAGTGCCTTCTCTGAATGTCTCATCATCAAATTATACCCGGCAAGAGAAGGAAAAAGTACAATAAAGGCTAAGCTGGGCACTGGTAGCTCACACCGCCACCCTAGCTACCCGGTAGGTTGAGATCTGAGGATCGTGGTTCAAAGCCAGCCTGGGCAGAAAAGTCCATGAGACTCTTATCTCCATTTAACCATCAGAAAACCAGAAGTGGAGCTACGGCTCAAAGAGATAGAGCAGTAACCTTGAACAGAAGAGCTCAGCACCCAGGCCTCAAGTTTAAGCCCTGGGACTGGGGCACACATACACATGCATGCACATGCACACACGACGCACGCAGGCACGCACATACACACCAGGAAGGATTCTGGAATTCTGAACATGAATTCTGAGCTACATTTTTTTTTTGCCAGTCCTGGGCTTGAGCTCAGGGCCTGAGCACTGTCCTTGGACTTTTTCTCAAGGCTAGAGCTCTACCACTTGAGCCTCAGCACCACCTCTGGCTTTTTTCTATGTATGTGGTACCGAGGAATCGAACCCGGGTCTTCATGCATGCTAGGCAAGCACTTTAACCACTAGGCCAAACTCCCGGCCCCCTTAGCTACATTTTTATAGAGGAGGAAACCAAGGTGCAGTATTCTCCACTGTGTGCCCCAAATAATGCAGTCAGGAAGGAGAAAGACTTGGGACTCAGGCTCCAGGCCGTCTGGACCTCAGGTCCTGAGCCACCCTGCCTGCAGCTGGAGCTGCATAAGCAGCACCTTGAAGGGGGGGGGGTCACCCAGGCAAGCAGAGGAAATACCAGCGGGCCATCTCATCCCATGGGAAAGCACTATTAAACTTTTATCTCAGGAACCAGAGAAAGGTGAAGTACAAAGACAGGCTTCATAACAACCATCTTTAGTTTCTCAGAAGATACAAGCGGGAGCTGGATCCTGGGGCCTCACGCCTGACATCCCAGCACTCAGGAGACTGAGATCTGGGGATCGCAGCTCAAAGCCAGCCCAGGCAGAGTCCACGAGACTCTGATCGCCAGTGAGCCACCAGAAAGGCAGATGTGGAGCTGTGGTTCAAGTGGCAGAGCACCAGCCTTGAGGGAAAGAAGTTCAGGGACAGCGCCCAGGCTTTGAGTTCAAGTCCCTAGGACTGGTGAACACACACACACACACACACACACACACACACACACACACTATGCACTAGAGATCAGGGACTTGGGGCTCATGCACAATTGCATAGGCCCGTAGGTGCAAAATTTGGATTTGAGCATGAGTTTGGGAACACAGAGCTGATGTCACAGGAGGATTTTTAACACACTAGTTGTGAGGAAAGTAATTAGCAGCGTTGGGTCTTAATGAGGGATTCCAGAATGCCTTTACCATGTCAGCAGTCACCGTGCTTGGCTGGCGTGAATTTACCCAGGGTCGGGAAGGCGGTGGAGAGCTGGTGCCTGCTAAGCGGGGCCCTTTACCACTAGGCCACACTCCCCAGCCCTCTTTTCTTTCTTCTGTTTTGTTTGTGCCAGTGTTGGGTTTTAAACTCAGGGTCTCAAGCTGTCACCTGGCTTTTTCCAGTCAAGACTACTGCTTAAGCCACAGCTCTACTTGTGGCATTTTCCCCCCCTGGTTAATTGGAAGTAAGAGTCTCACGGACTTTGCTTTGCTCCCCCTGGGCTGGCTTGGAGCCTTGATTTTCAGATCTGAGGGGAGGGTTAGGGGCAGAGGTGGGGGAAGTGTAAGGCACTGTCTCTTCCTGGCTGTGGGCACTGGCTGTGCCACCACGTCCCCAGCGAGGACCGCCCCTGCCATCCCCTGCCCCAGCCGTGGCCCAGCCCGGCGGGCATCGGCCGGCGCCTGGACAGGTCGCTTTGCTTGCTGGGTGGACATGGTGGCGGGGGGATGTTCCGGGAGGCTCCGTGAGCGCAGAGTGTCCAGGGAACCATTGCTGGAATGAGTTTTGAGCTGACCCTGAGGTCTGTCTCTGGCTTCCTCTAGTGACACTGGCACCTCGGCTTCTTTCTGGGCAGGCGGGCAGCAGCTGGACACACCCGACTCAGAGCTGCAGGCTGGCGGGCTCCTGGGCTCTTCTGTGCCTTTGTTGTGGGAAGTGGGGGGCAGCAGAGCCCCCCCCCCACTGTCCCCAGCCTGTTCCTCCATCCTGCCTGGACAAAGGCAGAGCCCAGCAGCTCCAGGCTGCCTGCTGTGTGACAGCCAGCTCCGTGCACCGGCCGTGTGTGAGTGAGCCCGGGCATATGTGAGCACTGCATACACGTGCACGGACACTGATGCATGTACGCGTGTGCGCGCGCACTGGGACTGTGCGTTCATGAGCACACGTGTGTGACCGGAGAGGCGACGAGGTCAGGAAGGAGCCGTCACTGCTCTGCACTGGGATCCTCCCGATCTCCCGAGGAGATGAGTGACAGGCGTGAGCCACCAGCGCCCTGCTCGAAGAAACTCTGAGTTCTCGAGACGTTCAGTGGCAGGCAGCTGTCTTACCAGCAAGGGCATGTGCCCTCTTCCTCCACGCCCTTCCTGGGCGCCCGGGGCTGGGCGCGCGGTGCATCCTCGGCTGACCTCACACGCTGGTCCTGGCCCTGTTCCCCTGTCTTGGCCGTGGGCGTCCTCGGCCAGGGCCCCCGGCTGCCTCCTCTCGTGTAGCGGGTTGCTTCACGACCACGCCACGTGTGTGCAGAGGCGAGAGGTTCAGAAACCAGGTCTGGGAGGCGAGGCTGGGACGAAGGCGTGGCGTGGCAGCCAGCCCTGGGGTCAGCTCACCACGTGCTGAGGAGACGGAGGCCGAGGGAATCAGAGCCAGGAATCAGACACCGGGCTCTGGCTCCGGGGTGTTCTGAGGACTTGGGAGCTGGGCGCCGACCCTGAGCTTCTTTTGCTCTCACACGTGAGCCACAGCTCCACTTCTGGCTGGCGCATTGGAGATCAGAGTCTCATGGATTTTCCTTGCCAGGCTGGCTTTGAACTCCGATCCTGCCTCGACTCTCGGCCCCCGAGTAGCCGGATGGCGGGTGTGAGCCCTTGACTCACCCACCGGGTTGATCCCCAGTGGGTATCAGGCGGTTAGACGAATAGATTTCACCCCAGGTAGTTCAGTGGGGTGAGCAAATGCTCAGAAGAGCTGGGCGTGGGCAGCCACAGCATGTAGAGGAGCCTGCGATGGCATGAGGGTTCAGGCCACAGGGAGAACGAGGTCTGAATTGGGGGACAACTGTGGTGGCCCGAGTGTGGTGGCCTGGCCCAGAATGGACAGCCGGGGGTTGGGGGGGGAGGCCTGGGGAAGCTGCTGACGCAAGCAGGGCGGGTGTGAGGCTTAGCCTGCGTCCTGTCCTACTGGCCAGGGTCAGCGAGGCCAGCGAGCCTGGGGGGCATGTCCTCGTCCCCACTCGTGGCCATGCCCGCCTGGCTGGGCACTCTGGGAAGGGGAGGATCTTGGCTTACTTTCTTACTGCTGACCCAGGTGTGTTGATCTAGTGCGGATATTCAGTGGTTTTGTGGGAAACCCATGTAGATAGGCAGGGCTACTGTAAGGATGCTCACTGATGAGAGGGAGTTTCTTTCCTTCCCTGCCCTTTCCCTGTCAGACTTATTGGCACCCCAAGTCTTCTTTTTTCTCTGGATTCCTTTACGGAAGGTAGGCAGGTTAACAAGCCAGCTTGTGTGGGAAGACCCAAGAATTCTCTCTATCCGCTTGGCTCTGGAGTTACCTGGGATCTCTGCAAGCAGGCCAGCCCCCCGGCTCCTGTGTCCACGGGCCCGCGGTGGTCTCTCTACCCTGCACCCTGCTGGGTGTTCTTCCACTCCGGGATTTCTTACTCAGGCCACAGACTTCCCGCAGGTCCCGGGAATGACATCTTTCTAGCCTGACTACAGGCCTGGCTAAGGAAAGGGTTAGAAATGATTCTGTGCATGTGTGCATGCGTGTATGCATGTGTGTGTGTGCATGTGCGTGTGTGTGTGTGCTGGTTCTGGGACTTGAACTTAGGGCCTGGCACTGTCCCTGAGCTCTTTTTGCTCAAGGCTAGCGCGCTACCGTTAGAGCTACGGCTCCACTGTGGCTTTTTGGTAGTTTATTGGCGATAAGAGGCTCAGACTTTCTTGAGGGAACTGGCCTTTGCGATCCTCAGCTCTCAGCCTCTTGAGTAGCTAGGATGACGGGCGTGAGCCACCAGCTCTTGGCCCTTGATACTTTAAAAGCATTAGCGTATCCCTCATCTTGTACTATTTAGCTTCTTACACTAGAAATACTCGTTGATCTCTCACCCTTGAAGTTCAGTCCACGTTCAAGTCCAACTCGGTGTGCTGTAGTTCACTCTGTCAGGCTCTTCCTGCCCCTCCTCCGCGTCTCTTCTTGCATTTACAAGGGAGAGGGGGACATTTGAAACCTCTGTCTCTGGAAGTGCTGTTTCTAGAGGCCAGCAGTGGCCTTGGCTGTTCTCTGGTCCAGCTCCTCCTTTTTCTGTGTTGTGCGTGGCCAGGCCTGGCAGCGCTGCACAGGGATGGGGGTAATATTTAGTAGAACTCTGGCTGTGGCTACTAAAACAATAATGGAGTGAAAACTTGCCTTGCTCGGTAACTGTGCAGGGGGGAAATGCTTTATAAGAATTGCATGGAAGCGTGGGTCAGATGTGGCATGGCTTGGGCTGTAGAAGGCTCACCTAACAAGCCGTGAGGCCCTGAGTTCAAACCAAAGAAACAACCAACACATACCATTCTGGTCTTCAAATCACAGAGGCCGTATAGGACAGTCCACCAGCACCCCGCTGAATGGTAAAGAGCCGAAACCATTTCCTCTACCATCAGGAACCAGACGAGGGTGTCCACTCTCCGTCCTCTTCATTGTAGGTCTGGATTCCTAGCCAGAGGAGTAAGGCAAGAAAAAGACACAAACGATCGGTGCCAGAGTGTGAGTCACAGGCCGGGGCTGTGAACACAGAGGCACAGGCTCGCACACCCCTGCCTGCGGTCCTGTTTGTCTTCAGGACCTGACCGGGGACTGGTTGCACTGGATGAGCTGGGTCGGCCCTGGACCAGTGGTTTACAGGTAGAAGAGAACCACAAAGAAGCAGCGGCTCCTGCATGCCAGGGCGGCACTGGCCACCTTCTCTGCTTGTGTGCTGCTTCTCATGACAGTTGAGGAAAACGATCCTTCTTTTCATGGGGAGTGTGTGTGTGTGTGTGTGTGTGTGTGTGTGTGGTGCATTGTAAAGAAATTAGATTACATTACTCACTCAGTTGTTTGGCCTCAAAAAGGCACATGGGTTTTGACTCCACTGGAGATTTTCCTCTTTCTCCACCCCCATGTGGGATGCAGGTAGCATTGGGCCCGGCCGAGAAAGCAGGCCCCCCACAGCAGGTCTGCCCACTCTGTTGTCATGATTTCTGACAAGGAGGGCACTGTACAGCCTCCTCTAGTGCATGGTACCCCATCTTGACAGTGCCCCCCCTCCCCAGCACAGAGACCATCGTGTGAGCCCCCTGGATCGAGCCAAATGGATCTCCCTCCCCTCCTCTCGGAAGCTTTGCCTTTTCTTTTCCTCCCACCACCGCTCCCCATCTCTCTTCTTGGCTTGTGCAAACCAACCCCGTGGTGGTCACAGGGTTGGAGGATTTCTTAATAATAACTGTGATTCTTTCTTATTTTTATTTTTGTTGTTTGGGCTGTCTTTTGCGTTTCTCCTCAGAGAAAGACTGCAAGGAGATTCCCAGGCCTTGTCCCTGTAGTTAGCACACAGTAACTTTGGATTTGGTGTGTTTGTCTCCTGTGGGCTTCCGTACCTGGTGGCCTGGTTACCAGTTACAGGCTTGGCTTGGAGTTGCCTCCACCTCTCACAGGCCCCACTGCCCTCAGGGTGCGTGGGGATTATGATGGTCATGTGTAGTTCCGCAGGACTCAGTTGGCTTCCTTTGTCATTTGGTGTCCATGAGGGCTGAACAGGTCCGGAAGTGCCCGTGGCAGTGCAGCATCCTGTGAGTGGTGGTGGATTGGGACTGTGCCCCTCCTGGCAGCAGCTTCCGGCAGTGGGACATGGGGGCACCTTGTTGGTAAGATGAGCCCTACATAGGACAAGGAGAGAAAGAGAGGTTTCTACCATATTGGCCTCAGAGGGCCTGGAGATGTTGGTCCTGGGGCTGGAACTCAGGGCCTGGGCGCTGTCCCTGAGCTCCTTTCCCTCCAGGCTGGCGCTCTACCCCTTGAGCCACAGCTCCACGTCTGGTTTTCTGGTGGTTCCCTGGAGATCAGAGTCTCCTGGACTTTCCTGAACCACAGTGCCTGGCGCAGAAGCCTGACTTTTGTGTGTGTGTGAGCTCCGCCTCTCCGTCCACAGGTCTGATCTCCTCACGCGTGGCTGATCCTGTGTCATTTGTAGGCATTTTGTTTTGCATGACGACTGTGTTCACCTATTTCAAGTTAGCTGGCGTTTGAAGGACACTTAGTGCCTGCACATCACCGGCTGAGTCTTCAGAGCAGCAGGAGAAGTAGACGGAGCAGAGGCCGCAGCAGGGACTTTGGGCCAGACCGCACTGTGGGTTGTGTTAGACTTGATGCAGTGAGAAGGGAGAAGCTGGAGCTGGGTCCTGGCTGAGTGAACCTCCCTGACTGGAGAAAGCCTTGCTTGATTTATTTTATTTTTTGGTAATTTTTATTTTATTTTATTTATTTATTTTTTGCCAGTCCTGGGCTTGAGCTCAGGGCCTGAGCACTGTCCTTGGGTTTTCTCAAGGCTAGAGCTCTACCACTTGAGCCTCAGCACCACTTCCGGCTTTTTTCTATGTATGTGGTACCGAGGAATCGAACCCGGGTCTTCGTGCATGCTAGGCAAGCACTCTACCACTAGGCCAAACTCCCGGCCCAGGTAATTTTTATTTTGTTGGTCATGGGGCTTGAACTCAGGGCCCGGGTGCCGCCCTTGAGCTCTTTTGCTCAAGACCAGTGTTCTGCCATTTAACCACAGTTTCACTTCCAGCTTTGTTTTGTTGTTGTTGTTGTTGGTGGTGGTCGTGGAGCTTGGACTCTGGGCCTGGGCACTGTCCCTGAGCTCTTCAGTTCAAGGCCGGTCCGTAGGCCTGGACGTTGTCCCTGAGCTCTTCAGCCCCACTTGCCGTTTTCTAATGGTTCATTGGAGATAAGAGTCTCACGTTCCCTAGTGCCAGGGCTGGCTTTGAACTGGGATCCTCAGATCTCACCCTCCTGAGTAGCTGGGATGGCAGGCGTGAGCCACCAGCGGTGTCCGGCTCTGTGGCCACTTTTTGTGCCAGGCTTTTAAGATGGAAAAGGAGAGGGCGGGACAGAGCATTGAGAAGAGCAGAGAGAGGATGGCCGCAGAGATTTTGGTGTGTGCCCAGGACGGGGACAGCTTCGCCCCTGACTATTAGGGAGAAATGTCTGTCTTTGCCCCGTCTGGGCCCTAAGCCTCAGGGAGGTGAATTCGGTGCTTGCCTAGCAGTGCTTGGCTCACAGGTTTTCTGCTGGCCGGGCCAGACTGTCCGCTCCCTCCTGCTGGGAGATAAAGAGGAGAGGAAAGCAGTGTGGCCCAAGTTGGCATCGCCCCAGGACAAGGCTCACGGAGGGAGCCGAGGCCGCTCCCTGCTCAAAGAGGGAGAGCGAGGAGGCAGACACGCATGTTCGAGTCTGCTGGCTACCCTCACGGGACCAGGTCCCCCCCCCCCCGGAACCATGGCTGCCTCCAATCTGGAGCAGAGTTTTCAGATCTTTCATTTCCTCACGTCTTCCTCTGCCAGAGACAGGGCCACCCCTCCTTCCCCTTTGTGGCTTTTTCTTACATGTCAGAAGAAGAGGGTATCTCCCATGTACCTAGAATTTTACTCTCTAGCTAGGCCCAAGGTCTGTCAACGTTTCTATAAACAATGACAAGAAGTACTGGCGTGAGAGGAAGCACGCCGTGTGTGTGTGTGTGTGTGTGTGTGTGTGTGTGTGTGTGTGTGTGTGTCCGTCCATGTCCTAGGTCTTGAACTCTGGGCCTGAGCACTGTCCCTGAGCTTCTTTCGCTCAAGGCTGGTGCTCTACCACCTGAGCCTCAGCTCCACGTCTGGTTTTCTGGTGGTTCATTGGAGATCAGAGTCTCCTGGACTTTCCTGTCCAGGCTGGCTTTGAACTGTGATCCTCAGATCTCAGCCTCCTGAGCTGCTAGGATGCCAGGCCTGAGCCACTGACACCTGGCTAAGAGGAGGCATCTTTTAATCAACTATTTCTGAAATGAGCTTGCTGAGAGATAGGTGTCTAACATTAGCTTTGCGTTTATTTATTTTTAGCAGCACTAAATACCTTAGATTCGAAGCCCTGCCTTGGCTAAGGAAGAGCTAACCGTGTCTCCAGGCCATTACCGTTTCCCCAGAGCCGGGCTGGTCACTGACGTGGGTGGTGTCTGGTGGACTTGGCTGCCCTGGGATGTGTGTGGCACTCCTTAGAACCAGGCTTGGTCACCGGTGGCTTAGCCTGTGACGCTGGACTCATCTGGGGGCTTCTGTCTTTCCTGACTCCGTGTCCAGCAGTGGCCACGCCCTGCCCTGCCTTGCGCCCTCTGACATGGAGGTGCCATGTGTGGGAGGTTTCTCACGCGCTGCGTGGCAGGCCAGTCCTCGTGAGAGAGACGTGGCCAGCCTTGGTGCTCCAGGTGCTCTCCTTTGTCCTCCGGCCAGCGGGGTGGGGGTGGGGACTGGGGTCTGAGTGCCACGTGGAAGGTTCTAGAATCTTCCAGCAGGGTCGTGCTGATGGAGCCCCGCTCCGGCCGCCGTCACTCCCGGGGGAGGGAGTGTGGGGTGACTTGGGTTGGTTCTACTAGATCAACCTTTTCCCCAGGGAGCTGCCACCCGGTCAGCTGCCCTCACTCTTCCTCGGGTCCCTCCAGCGGGACGGCCGTGGGGGCGTGGACAGAGCTTTGCTTTGTGGTTTGTGGCTTTTAGTTCACTTTGCCCTGCTCCTCACCACGCCTCCTGTCCCTCGGCGCTAGGCGATGGTCAGTCCCTTATCATTAGTGCACCGGAGTCGCAAACTGGCATCGAGCTTCTGTACTCTTCACCACCAGGACAGGGAGAAGCAGTCTGTATGTGTAGACTGTCACCAACAACTCAGTGGTTTACTGACACCTGCAAGTGAATTCTCTGTGCTCTGTTGGAGCACAGAGAGCGGACTGGATCTCAGTTTCTGATTTCCAGAAGATCACGGTTCAAAGCCGGCCCATGCAGGAAAGCTGCATAGTCCCATTTCCCACCCTTGTCCTGCAGGGAGGGGATGATGAGAGAGGAGGGCTGCTCCAGGATGGCTGCCACCTCTCTGCCACCTCTCTGGCACCAGCTGTCTTCCGAGGGAGCTTTGCCCCACCTCCCTGTAACAGGCCAGGGTTTCTGGAGGGCCAGAGGGGCCAGAGGTGTGTGACCAAAATGCAAGCCAGACCAGGGGATTCTGACAGGGGTTCGCTCCTTATGGGGAGCTGAGATGACATGTGTGCCTTGTGCTCCTGGGGTGCAGGGCTGGGCCTCCAGGACGCCTGAGGCTGATGTACACCCTCTCAAGTGATGGATAAGATGCAGGGTTGTACATTTCCTTAAATTTTAGGTTCCCTTAGTTGATATGCGTGTGCAGAGAGGAAGGGGTAGAAAATAAGTTAACCTGCTTGAAGATTCGTATGTGTCCATATGAACATGTGGGTGGAAACATATATATTCACACATGTGACTATATAAATACAGCCTGCGGATAATAGATGATTACCTTATTTAACCCCATCAGGGTATTGTTCATTTGCCTCTTTTTTAAAAATTTTACTTATCATTCATCCGTGCTGTCGTTTAAAAATGTTATTTGTATAGCAAAGCTATAAAATAATGACTCCCCGAAGATCTAAGCTCTCATTAATGTTGACAAGGTACTCCAGCCCTTCAAAAATTACCAGTGAACGAGACTGACTTATTGGTTGGCTGTAGAAGTTTGTTTGGAGACCTGAGTGTGTGGAGTTTCAGAGCATCCCCGCCCCAGGGCCACCCGAGCGTGCAGAGGATCGGGGGCTTTATTCCAAACCCCAGAGGGGTAGCCCGCCCCCACTGCCCACCCTCCAGCCCCCACCGACTCACCGTGGGTGTGGGGACAGTGCTGCCCAGAGAGCAGAGAGGATGGGGCATGAGAGGAGGTGGGATCTGAGGGGACACAGAGGGCGGGTGGGCAGGGTGGGAAAGATGAGCCGGGCGTGGGGTTCAGGGCCCAAGGTAGCCGAGAGGGTGGCGTGGCTGTTGTGGTGCTAGGAGAACATGCCTGGTTGTGAAGTGGAGAGCAGAGGACAGGATAGCATGGCGTCTCTGCTGCTCTCCCACCTCACCTAGGCCGGCCATGACCTTTCCGGTGGTGTCCAGCTGCGGGAGCTGCCCGGCCTCTCCTGGGAGCACGCTGCTCGCTCCTCCGGATTCCCGTGTTTTCTGATTCTCAGTCTGCACATTCCTTGGCAGGCTCTCACCCCCCTGTCTCTCCTCCTTAGTCCCTTATCCTACCACCATCCGTCCACCTGTCCATCCGTCCATCCATCCACCCACTTACCTGTCCGTCCATCTGTCCGTCCGTGGGAAGGTTAGAAGAAAGCAAGCACACTGCGGGTTGGGGCGCTACCTGGCTGTTCCAGGGGTTTCTCCCGTGTCCTTCCTGGCTCACTGCCCCAGCCCGGGCCGGGCTTCTCCAGTGAGTTCGTGGCTGAGAAGGTCGAGACCCCAGGAGCGGCCCTGCAGCCCCGGGTCCGGCTCTGGGTTCGTTTGTCATGGGAACTGTCTCAGGGATGAGTAAAGCTGACTGACGGAAGGCGTGGGTTTGAGTGAACCCTGAGTGTTTCCTGGTGGCTGTGGATGGATCTCGCTCCCCGCCCTGTGCACAGTGGCTCACCGAGTCTGTCTGTGCTCGTGTTCTGAGCACCTGCGGGGCTGGAGTGTGAGCAAAGAGCCTCCCCTCCCCCCCAAAGCCCCCCAACTTCCTCAACTCTTCAAGAGAACTTTAGAAGCCAGACTGTGAGATCCCTAAACTGCACGGATGATGGATAAAATGGAGGATGCCTGCGTGGCGAGAGGGGCTTAGGTCACTTGCATCCGTAACCTCTGCCTTCTGTCTTTTCTGATTGACCATTAGTTACTTAGAGATGGCAAAAAAAAAAAAAAAAGGAAAAGCGAAGACAAAAGGGTCTCTACTTCCAAAATCTAAAGAAGCCATGATGAGGCCGAGATGGGAGGACTGAAGCTGGAAGCCAGTCCTAAGAACCCCTTCCCCACCGCAGCTGGGTGCTGGCCTGTTGTCCTGCCTCCCGTTTCCTGGGAGGCTGCGGTCGTGAGGATTGCGGTCTGAGGCTGGTCCAGGCAGAGACGCCCGCGGAACTCCACCTCAGTGGAGGGGACTGAGCACTGCGGTGTGCAGCTGTCTACCCAGCTAGCCCAGGGAGTGAAAAATAGGTGGATCAAGGTCCAGGCGTCTGCTGCAACCAAGAGCCGCCCTCATAAATAATCAGTGCAGATAAAAGGGAGGGGGGCTGCCGGTGGGGTTCAGTAGAAGGATGTCAGCCCAGCCATCACACGGCCCCGAGCTCAAACCCTGTGCAAGTGAACAAGATTTATGTCCAATACAAGTCAGGTGTCCTTTTCATGCACGGGCCAGATGCACGCAGTCGCATCCCCACCGCACACACGAAGGCGGAGCAGGTCCGTCTCCTCAGGAAGTCCCCGCATCCCGTTTCAGGTCTGACTCAACCCTGGCTCCAGTGAGCCCAGACCCTGACGGTTGTCAGCGTGCGTGTTCTAGACGTCCATCCATGGGGTCACGCCACGGAAACACTGGAGTCTAGATTGGTTTTGTCCATTTTGTCAGTTTGATCTTTTTTTTTTTTCAACAGTCCTGGGTCTTGAACTCAGGGCCTGGGCACTGTCCCTGAGCTTCTTTCCCTCCAGGTTGGTGCTCTACCCCTTGAACCACAGCTCCACGTCTGGCTTTCTGGTGGTTCACTGGAGATGAGAGTCTCCTGGACTTTCCTGCCCGGGCTGGCTTTGAACTGTGCTCCTCAGATCTCAGCCTCCCGGTGGCTGGGCAGACAGGCCTGAGCCACCAGCACCTGGCTGTAACTCTCCTCTTATGCTATCAATCAGTTAGGCTTTCGTAAACGCTGTGGTTGCATGCAGACTGTAAGAGGAATAATACACAGCCTTTTATAGTTAGTCATTTGCCATTCATCTTTCTTTTTTGTGCTTTGCCCTCTACTTGTAGATCTGAGTTTTCACTTATTATTTTCCTTCCGCCTGCAGGCTGCTCTCACAATTAGCTTTGCTTACCTTACGCCTTTCTTTTCCTGTCATTCTTGAAGAATCTTTTTTCTTTTAGTAAATTCTGGATTGGCAGTGTGAATTTCCTCTTTTTTTTTTCCTCCTCTGAACTTTAGAGATTCTGTTCCATTTTCTCCTCATTTGAATTTATTTTTTATCTTTTGTCTCCCCGGTACTTAGTATTTTTGTTTGTGTGTTTATGGATTTCCTCAGCCTCTGCTGATCGGCTGATGCGGGTCCCTTTGTGTGTCACAGCTTATGACGTAACTAGGTGTATGCTCTTGATATTAAAATTTCTTGGGGCCTGCAGGCTTCTTGGAACTTGCAGCGTGTGTTTTTTCGTTGTATTTGAGTTTCCAGTTGTCATTACTTCATCTCCCCCCCGTCTCCCCCCCATCACTTTCTGTCTTTTGGAACTCTAATTATATTTATGTAGCTCTTCCATTTCCTTAATCTCTTATCCCACTTTCTTTATTTCTGTGCTGTGCTTGAACTCTCACTTTTTTTTTTTTACTGCAGTCAGGAAATTCTTTCCAGGCAGAGAGCCAGGGTGAATAAAATTGATGGATCCATCAATGATATTATTAATCTGTCTGTGAGTCCACCAACTCTGTCATCTCCAGTTTGCTGTGAAGTTCATGAAAAAAAAATTCAGTGATAGCACTTCTTAGTTCTGGGGGATTATTATTTACGTTCTATTTTATTTTTTCCCCCAGAGACTAGGCATGTATTCTACCACCAAACTACACCTGAACTCTGCGTTATTTTAGTCTTCCCCTCACCCCCGACTCAATCCGAGCGACCTGCCCATCACTTCTGATGTTCACGTGCCCAGAATCACACCTCCTTTCCTGGATACTGCTCGGGGACTGCCCCGTGGAGACCCATCCAGGACATGATTGCCTCATTCTTAGAGCTCTCTGTCTGCTCTTGAAGGGGGAGATGGATTGTGTTTCTTTTTCTGACAAGCAAATTTAAGTTTTGATTGATATTAAGTTCTCATGGAAGAGTTCTCAATTTCCAACCACCCTTTCCATTTCAGGGCTGCTTCTCCACCTCTGATGTCGTGCCCAGGTCTGTTTTGGTTCCAGCTTTGACTGCTCCAGGGTCAGGGTCATGTGCCAGCTCTGGGAACTTGAACTCGGGGCCTGGGCACTGTTCCCACTCTCGAGCCTCAGCTCGACTTCCAGTTTGTTTTCACTGGAGATGAGGGTCATTGGGCTTCCCTGCTTAGGTTACTGTGCTGACTTTTGAACCATGATCCTCAGATCTCAGCCTCTTCCTTGGGTGGAAGACATGAAAAGGAAGATAAAAGCTGAGCACATACCTTGCTGTCTCATCTTCTGACTATATGCCGGCACACAGACGCCTCTCCTCTCACGACCTGGGTCATTTGCCTTTGAACATGACGTTCACAAGTCTTTCAGTCTTCCCCTCGAAGTTCTAGTTCTTTCCCTACAAGTTTATCCTTGTATTTTTATCCTGTCCTGTTTTAGATGTTAAGAGTATGCGCTTTCTTACCTGCCATACATTTTTTTTTTTGGTTATGTAATCTGATTTTAGTGCAGAATGTTCCTAGTGTCTGCGCTGACTTCTTCATGTTCAGATGAACCACGGCATGGCCAGAATGGAGTCGTTTAAATCCCACTTCTCTTCATTGGCGTTGCCTCTTGTAGATGTGCCCAGGGACTCAAACTCAGTTTATTTTCTTCCAGAAGGCGTGCGTGCATGTGTAGTGTGTGTGTGTGTGTGTGTGTATTGTGTGTGTGTGTGTGTCTGTGTGTGTGTGTGTATGTGTGTGTGTGTGTTTTGCCAGTCGGGCGGCTTGGGTGCTACCCTGAGCCTCTTTGACTCAAGGCTCTCTAAGACCACTTTAAGCCACAGCGCCACTTCCGACTTTTTCTGAGTCACTGGAGATGAGAGTTTCCTGGACTTGGCTGCCTGGGCTTTGCACATGACCTCAGCTCTTGGCCTCCTGAGTGGCTGGGAGCCGTGGCGCCCAGTCTTGATTTTTTTTTTTTTTTTTTTTTTTGCCAGTGCTGAAGCTTGAGCTCAGGGCCTGAGCACTGTCCTGGGGCTTTCTCGAGGCTAGCGCTCTACCACTTGAGCCACAGCACCACTCCTAGCCTTTTCTATATATGTGGTACCCAGGAATCAAACCCTGGTCTTCGTGCATGCTAGGCAAGCACTCTACCACTAGGCCACACTCCCGGCCCCCCTAGTCTTGATCTTAATGCCAGTGTGCCACACCCACTCCAGTGGAGTCTGTGCAGCATGGAGCAGAAAGATGGTCCTTCCCTTCCTCCCTTCTTCCCTCTCTCTTTTCGGTTCTTTTCTTTCTTGGTGCCAGTCTTTGGGTTGAACTCAGGGTGTCGGCGCTGTCCCTGTACTTTTCCACTCAAGGCTGGTGCTCTACCACCTGAGCCACAGCTCTGCTTGCAGCTCTTTTGGGGGTCCATTCAAGACAGATGTCCTGTAGACTTTCCCGGTCAAGCTGGTTTTGAACCCCAGTTCTCAGATCTCAGCTTCCCGAGTTGCCAGGGTGACAGGCGTGAGCCCTGTGCCTGGCTATGAGCTAGTTACCTTTTTAAGATGGCAGATAGAAACAAAGGAGGATGAAGGGAGAGGCTGTTGTATTGTTGGGTGGCAGAGAGTGGCTCTGCTCCATCTGCTAGTTGGGGTCCTGCCTGGCTCTCAGCCAGGTCCCGTCCACAGGGTGAGGGGAAGCCGAGCCCACCCTGCCAGCAGAGGAAGGGTCATCCAGCCGGGGGTGGCCGTGGTTTTAGGGTGTCCTAGTATCCCAACCAATGAGCTAGGAAGAAGATTCCGGGGTGGGGGGCACCTGCCAACCAACCAGGCCCGGACATTGCGTTTTGCAATTGTGCATGGGTGGGGGGCCCCACAGCCGCTCAGCTGGGCGGTCCCCGCATTTGGCTTCTGCCTTTCCCTGCCGGCTCTGCTCATGCTTCCGCCGGCTTCCTTGTCTTCCCTGAACACTGGCCACCTAGAACTGGACCGGGCCCCCGGCCCAGCACTTGCCTGCTTCCTACCCTGCCCTTTCACCATGTGTTCTCTCTTTGTCTTCTCTAACTGGCAGTCACCCCATGTGCCTCGGCTTTCTTGACCTGGGAACTCTTCAAATGGAAAGCACCCGCGGTTTCAGCCAGGGAGGGGATGGGAGGTCGGAAGAGCTAATGGGTTTGTGTGAAAGCCCGTCCCTCTGGGCTGTGACCAGAGGTCACTTACACCAACATTGAAATCATGGCTGGCCCCTGGGATGCTCAGCCATCACCTTCACTGAGGGGGTGCCCGTGCATGGAGGTCCGGGTGGTTTTCAAGGACTCCCTGGGAAGCTCAGGGCTTGGGGAGGTTGTCTCCCAACGGTGGGGATTAAACAGTAGAGCAGGACATAGTGGCCCCCCGCCGGCTTGAGGCCTCTTCTGGCACTGTGTCCCCAAATGACTCCCCACCCCCATCCCCTCGGTCACTTCAGGCCTTCCGGGCTCTGGTCTGTCCTGATCTACCACATGGGAGTTTTCAGGGAAACTTGAGCCTAGATCCCATGTCTCTCCATGTCCTTCCACTCGCCTAGCCTCTCCCTCCTGTAAAGTCAGTGTGGACTGTCTCACTCACACAGCGGGCCCTCACGGGCACGCCCCGCAGTCGTGCCTCCCGTGTGCAGGGTGTTTGGTACAAAGCAAGCTAAAGAACCTCGTCTCACTGGGTACCAGTGGCTCCCGCCTGCATCCCAGCCACTCAGGAGGCTGAGATGGGAGGATCGTGGTTCAGAGCCAGCAGGAAAGTCCATGAGACTCTCTCTCTCCAGTGAAAGCATCAAAGTAAATCAATGAAAAGCTAGAACTGAAACCGTGGCTGGAGTGAAGGGATCATTTTGTTTTCCAGAGATAAAGGACTAGAACCACTGATCTGGGGTCTCTTTGTGTTGGGCAGAGTGGCAAGGAACCCCGGGACAGCCCAGTTCTGCGCAGGCTTTTACCCCGGGCTCCGCTCTTCCATGTCATTAACTGAGATGTGAAAGGAGGTGTGGCTTTGCCGGGCGCACGGATCGTCGGGCATTTGTCTGGGGTCAGGTGAGGGCCTCTGTGGGCAGTTTCACACGCCGCTGGCCTGCGTTTGCATGGAAGGATGAAAATTCGATAGGCCCGGGCAGTGAGGGAGTCGAGCCCGGCCTCTGTGGCCCTCTCTACACATCTTGTGGTCTCAGTCCAAATAGCATGGGTCGGTGTGCGGCAAAAGTGCCTAGCTGGCCCAGCCCCCACCCCTGAGCCTTTTCTCTTCCGCTCACGGTTGATGTTACCACTCTGCGTCTGGATGAGAGCCTCACAGATTTCCTGCCAGGGCAGGCGGGCTTCCAACCCTGGCCCTCAGACCTCAGCCTCCTGAGGAGCTGGGAGGACGGGTGGGAGCCACTGGTCCCTGCCCTTGTGTGCTTTGTATGTACTGGGTCACATAGCGAGACTCCTGGAGCTGTAAAACTACAAACGGGGCCCACAAGGTCACAACGTACTGGGGGCTGAGGGCCCCTGTGTGGACTCAGAAAGCTGGAAATAAAGAGAGCAGACCTCTGCATGCACTGGAGGGAAGGTTCGGTCAGACATGAGAACAGACCTTCCCGTCAGGCAGACCCACACAGGGCTTTGGGCATCTGTATGGGGCGGGAAGGTCTCGAGACACAGGCCAAAAAGGGGCGATTTCCCAGTAGTAGCCCAGTAGCCTGACTGCCAGTCAGAGTTCATTGTCTTTATTCTACTGGAAAACAGGTGAGGGGCTAAACCAGTGAAATCCAAGTGAGTGGAGCCAACAGCAATGTGGAGAAAGGAGGCTAACTTTCAAGCTGAGTGTGAGGGAAGGAAAAAAAGACACCCTGACTTTGTAAAGGGTAATTTACAAATCCTTCCCTTAAGCATTTAGGGAAGGAGCTGAATGGGCCTTTTAATGCTTGTTTCTGCTTTTGGCCCTTGTCTTTTTGCATATGCATAGACATGGCTTGGGCGTTGCAGCTCTCACCTGTAAGCCCAGCTTCTCAGGAGACAGATGTGCAGATCCCGATTCAGAGCCAGCCCAGCCAGACAAATCCAACCAACCAGCAAAAAGCCAGAAAAGGAGACATGGCTCAAGCAGTACAGCACCAGCGCAGGAGAGGGTGGTGGGAGAGAGAGAAAGCTAAAGAAAGAAGCAGAAAGTTGGAGTTCAGGCTCTTGCCAGTCCCCTTTCCTGGTGTGGTGCAGAAAAAACGGGGGTGTGGGAGAATTCAGACATCTGCCTTTTTGGGGCCTGGTCAAACCCGGAGGCTGTTGACGGCGGGGTGGGGCGGGGCAGGGCCCGGGCTTGGCTCAGTCACCTCCTCCCTCGGTCCCCCGTTTCTGGGGACCTGAATTCTGTCATTGGTAGTGCCAGTTTGCCACTGTGATGTCTTTATTTGGCATAATCCACTCAGCGTGCCCCCAAAAGCCTGGTGAGGTGACCTAATTTTATCAGAGGACAGGGGAAAAAAATCTCCCTACCAAAAGAAAAAAAAAACAAAAACTTCACTTTCCTGGCATCTCGATGAACAAGAAAGCCCAAGAGGGTGCTTTGGTGTGGTTTGAAATCACCAACTTGAAAATGGGGGATTTGAGACTGGCTTTGAACCTGTGTTTGTCCGTCATGGGATGTATTTTATTTTAATTCCCCTCCTCCTGTGAGTGTTCTAGCTGCTTTCTGGTTTTTTGGGGGGGGTAAATATGCCTGTTTTCAAACCTGGTGTTTGGAAGCGTTGCTTAGAAGATCAGTGTTAGTGGAAATCTGGATGTCTCGGCCAGCGCACGCTGGCTGGCGCGTCTTCCTCGGCTTCTGGGTGTGCTGTATCTTGGGGTCACTTCCAGCCTCCTGCTTCCCTCCCGTTATGTGGACGGTGTGGTTCAGCCTCTCCTTCCTTTTCCTCTCGCATAGCCCGAGCCCCGGCCCCCACCCTCCGTGTCCCCGATCCTCTAGTCTACACGGTGGAGAGAGGAGCTGTCCTGAGGACAAAGACCACTCACCTGCCTGCGGGCACTGGGGCCCCCCCGGAAGCAGCAGCCAGAGCTGGGCGCCCCTGCCCCACACCTGACAGCCCAGCCGCTCAGGGGGCTGAGATAAGAGGACCGCGGTTCAACGCCAGCCGAGGCAGGACAGTCTGTGAGACTCTTATCCCCAGTGAACTACCTCAGAAAACCAGTCATAGAGCTGTGGCTCAAGTGGTAGAGCACCAGGCTTGATTGAAAACGCTCAGGGACTGCAGCCAGGTCTGGAGTTCAAGCCCCAGCATGTACAAGTACACACACACACACACACACACACACACACACACACACACACACACACACCTGTGCCTCAGTGAGGGTCTGCGTTTGGTTAGCTGGGTGGACGTGGATTCTTCCGTAGTGGAGTGAAGCTCGAGGCCTGGGGTCTGCCATGGATTTGGAAGTGGGATGAGGTGGCAGGGAGAATGGAGACACGGTGACGCTGGCCTGTGCATGGGCCAGCGGGCTCAGACCGCTCCCTCTTCCCCTGGCAGTGTCACCCCCTCCTTCCCCTCCCTGCCTGCCTCTTGTCCTTTCTCAGCTTCCCTAAGGCTCAGTTAACTCCTTACTGACTTTTCCCTGGGGCAGGGTTACTCCCTCCTCCCCTCCTGTTCCTTCTCTTCTTCCCCCTCCCCCTCCCCTCCCCTTCCTCCTCCTCTTCCTTGGCTGGGCCCTGCTGACTGAGCCATGCCGCCGTGGTAGTTTGCCGCCATGTTCTGTGTGGCGTGTGCCTCCAGATCCACTGGGGATGGCTGTCACCACCCCAGCCAGCCGGCACACAGATGGGGTGTGTTCAGACGCCCCGATACGTCTTTCCTCACAGGACTGTTGGGCTTTGCTTGGGTCTAGGACAGGCGGCCGTGGAGGGTCCAGGCGGCCGCCCAGCCGTGGGGCGACGGGCGGCAGGGAGCGGTGACACCGGGCGTGGGGAGCCCAGCCCGCTTGGCACCACACCTTGTTTATGACTTCAGAGCTAACGAACCCCCCTCGTTGAAATGAACGCAAACTTAATATTCTTTATTGCTTCTTGGAATCCGATCTTGGCAAGACTAATAAATAAAAAAAAACAACCATGGTGAGGTAAGAGAATTCTTGTGGAATTTTTCACAGAGTAAAACTGAAATGACAGGGATGCAGTTGTGGGACAGCCCCCCCCCCCCCCGCCTCCGTCCAGCCTCACGCCCGCTCTCCTTGCCAGCCTCCAGACCTGCTTCTCCTTTCTTTCCTTTCTTGTTATTTCCTCCCTCCCCCCTCCTCCTCTCTCTTTCCCAGTCCTAGGACTTGAACTCAGGACCTGGGTGCTGTCCCTGAGCCTCTTTTGCTCAAGGCACTCTACCACTTGAGGCACAGCTCCCTTTCTGGCTTTTTTCTGTGTATGGGGTACTGGGGAATGGAGCCCAAGGCTTCATAGCTGCTAGGCAAGCCGTCTACCACTAAGCCACATTCCCAGCCTCCCCGCTCCTCCCTCTCCTCC
Source organism: Megascapheus bottae (assembly GCF_031878675.1). NCBI lineage: Eukaryota > Metazoa > Chordata > Mammalia > Rodentia > Geomyidae > Megascapheus > Megascapheus bottae. The sequence goes on along the minus strand of NW_028327516.1, from coordinate 10,464 downwards.
CCTTCCCATTGCCCTCCCACCACCTTTTGTTTTGTTTTGTTCCAGTCTTGGGGCTTGAACTTAGGTCGTGGATGCTATTCCGAAACTTCCTGTACATCGCAGCTCAGCTCATGCTCCACCACTTGAGCCACAACTTCACTTTTCCCACTTTTTTTTTTCTTTTCTGGTTCGTTTGAGTTAAGAGGCTCACTGGCTTTTCTGCTTTGAATGGCCATCTTCAGATTTCAGCCTCCTGAGTAGCTGGGGTGACAGGAGTGAGTCCCCAGGACTGGACTCGCTCTGCCCTTGCCCAGCCCCCTGCCTGAATTGGGCCACGCAGGGCAGGGGGGGGAGCTTCGGGGGGGGGTGGACGCCGAGTCCAGTTGATGAGCTCCCCTAAGTGTAGCGAGGGAAATGAGAGCCCGCCTGGCCTGCACTTCCCAGGACTCGAGGTCTGCTCGCCTGGTGACTGAAGGGGCGTGGAGTTGTCTTCGAGGCCCTGGTCACGCGTGTGAATGTACACGTGATCATGTGAGACCAGCAGTCAGTGTCTCAGTCCCGAGGGCACCCAGGCCCAGCGGAACTAGAACACTCGCCACTCGGGAAGAGGCGTGTTGGACCAGGAAGCCACCGTGTCACAGCTTCTGCACCTTGCCCGACGCCTTCGGCATGATCGGGAGCAGTGCTTGACATGGCGAAAGGGATTGGCAGACAGTGCCGGTCTGCGTGTAGCCAGCAGATGGGCGGTGCCCGTGGGCACAACGCAGCGGGTCTCATGAAGAAGGACATGGCGTAGCACGGGCTCAAACCGGAACCAGATCGAATACCAGGGGCCCGGGGATCCCACGTCGGCTGAGAGCTTCTGCCCTCGAGGGTGGATTGCAGCTCCTGGGACCCAGGGGCCCAGCGCTCACGTCTGTCCAGCCCTTCCTCTGCCCCCCCAGTTCCCCCAGTCAGAGTGTCATTCATTCATGCACTCCTTCAGTGGGAATTGTCACCCATTCATCCATCCCAGCAGTTGTGTCATCCATGCAGACATTCTTTCAGCCGGAAGTGTCGTCTGTCCACGCGTCCCTTCAGGCGGAAGTGTCGTTGATTCCTTTGGTCCAGGTGTCACCAGTGTATGGTGAGGCGATCTCAGGGAGTCAGGCCGAGGCTCTCAAAGTTCAGGCCCGATGGGTAAAGTTAGTGAATCCCTGTCTCCCAAATCATCAGTGAAACAAAAGCAATAAAAAGGTCTGGAAGGGTGGGTGGCTCCAGTGGTCAGGTCTCACTGCCATGCGCACAGACAGACAAGGGACCCCACATCCGTGGGCCGGGAGTCCACTCTTCACGCCCACCCCTGTGTGTTTGAACGGGTCCTGTGCTCGTGCTGGAGGCAGGAGGAGGCTCGGCCTGCTGCTCACAGCCCAGGGTCTGCGGAGTCTCACGCAAGGACATGAGGGGCCTTGGGGGTCTGAGGCAGGCTGGGGCTGGGAGGGAGGAGGGGGGAAGGGTGTCCAGAGACGGAGGTGGTAGACACGAGCCACGAGGGTCATCCTGTGTCCTGTTGAGGGACTGGCCTGAATGTGCCCCAGAAGCTGAGGGAGACCTGTCGAGGCCTCGCATGGAGACATTCTGCTACCAAAAAGAAAAAAGGGCTTTGGGTCAGGCGTGGTGGCTCACATGTCATCCCAGCTCCTCAGGAGGCTGAGAGCTGAGGGTTGAAGTCCAAAGCCAGCCTGAGCAGGGAGGTCCACGAGACCCTTATCTCCAGCCAGAGGTGGAGCTGTGGCTCCACTGGTGGCACAAGCCTTGCGGGAAAGAGCACAGGGACAGTGTCCAGGTCCTGGGCTCCAGGACTGGCAGACACACCCGAAAAAAGAGAACGAGAAAGAGATAAGGAGAAAGCTACCCCAGGATTCCCGAGGTGCAGTTGATCCGGAGAGACCTCAGCATGTGTGTTGTGCGTTGATGTCGGGACCCCATTTCCAGCGAGTGAGCCTGTGAGACCTTGAGCTCAGGCTTTGCAGTGCGCGTGGATGTGTGTGTGTCCCAACTGGAATTTGAACTCAGGGCCCAGGTCCCTTAGCCTTTTCTACTCAAGGCTGGCGCTCCAGCAGTTGAGCCACACACAGCTTCATTTCCAGCTTTTCTGGTGGTTAATTGGAGGTGAGAGTCCCACAAATTTACCTGCCTAGGCCGATTTCAAACCTCGATCCTCAGACCTTAGCCTCTTGAGGGGCTGGGGTTTCAGCCCCCCCCCCACTTCTAGCTTTGAACCCATCGGAGCTGTGCCCAGCTTTGTCTCATGAGTCAGTTTTGCATCTACGTCTTGCGTGGCTTATTCTAAGTTCAGTCAGAATCTAAATCTGCTTCCACTTTAGAAGCGTAAGTGTGACCCGAGGCGAGTTATTGACTTTGATGGATTTTAAGTTTTCTCATCTGTAAAATGAGGAAAATAATTCTTACTGCAGCCAACGCGGTGGTGTCTGGCAGCGAGGAGTTCTTAGTGAATTAGCCACCGTGACTATTGCTATGCTGTGCCCTGGGGAAGGCTCCAGAGCTTGTAGGGAAGGCCAGGCAGGTCCCCTCCATGCTTCGTGTCTTGTGTGTCTAAAGGAGACCGGCCTGCCAGTTCACAGAAACGAGGCCGGGGGCTGGTGGCCACGGAAGCCATGACGCACCGGTCGCCCTGCTGTGGCTGAGAAGAGGGCATTTTTCCCGTGCCCCTCGGCGGCTGTGGGCTCTGTGAGGTGGTGGAACCACGAGAGTCAGGGACTGGACTCGGGGCCCTAGCGGAAGTATCCACGTGGATCCATTACGATTATACGCTGTATGTAGTATTTGAATCCATGATTATTGCACATAATGGGCTATCATTATGTCTTACATATCATAATTAGAATGTTCTATATTACATATAATTACGAATAGTAATTATGTATGGTAAAATATTTGTGACTTCAATTAAAACATGCTTCCATAATGTATCTTATCATCTTTCAGTCATCTATCTTAATTTTATCTGTCTCTTTTTATCTATCATGTATCTCTTATCTATCATCTACCATCTCTCTATTTTTTTTATCACCTACCATCTGTTTTTGTGTTTTTTCTTTGTCAGTGGTGGGGTTTGAACTCAGGGCCTGCGCGCTGTCCCTGAGCTGCTTTCCCTCCAGGCTGGCGCTCTACCCCTTGAGCCACAGCTCCACGTCTGGTTTTCTGGTGATTCGTTGGACATCAGAGTCTCCTGGACTTTCCTGCCCAGGCTGGCTTTGAACCTGTGATCCTCAGCTCTCAGCCTCCTGAGGAGCTGGGATGCCAGGCAGGTGCACCAGTCGGGGCTGCAGGAATGGTGGTGTGTGTGTGCGTGTGTGTGTGTGTGTGTGCCTGCATACACACACGCACACGCACACACAGCGCTCCTGGGCTTGAACTCAGGGCCTGGACGCTGTCCCTGAGCTTTCCCTGCTCAAGGCTGGCGCTCCACCAGGCCCGAGCCACGGCTTTTTTTGGTGGTTCATTGGAGGTCAGAGTCTCCGTGGGGCAGCTCAGTTCCAGTTTATGGCTGTGGTATAAGTCAGCGGGCAGCGCCCCATCCTGGCCTAGCCCCCGAGGGGCCAGTGTCACTGGTCCCGTGGGCCTGTGCTCCCTCCCGTCCCGGGGGAGGGGCGGGGGCTCCTCGTCCACTGACGGCCCAGGCGTCGCGCTCGCCAGTCACACGCGGCCGAGCCTTCAGAGGCGCGCAAGTCAGAGAGCAGGTGCCTGAAATAGAGCCGGGACCTAAAATTAGATCATGACTCACACGCTGCAGAAATAACTCCTTCCCACGTGAGTCACGTTGTGTGATTTCTTGAAGTCAAGAGAAGTCACCGTGGGACCCCAGACAGATCTACCTGCACTTGACTTGATCCTCGCCAGCCGGCCGGGGTTGCCTATTTTGATTGTATTGGAATCGTCCACTGGCCAGAACACAGGCTCTTAAGAGAGCTCCATGGACGCCGGGGGTTGGAGACATGGAGCTGAGGATCGCAGGTCCAAGCCGGCCTGAGCTCGAGAGGGTCCTTTCCAGTTAGCCAGCAAAAAGCCCGACGTGGAGCTGCAGCTCAAGTGGTAGAGCTCCAGACTCGAGGGGGAAAAGATCAGGGATAACCATGCCAGAGCCTTGAGTTGCAGACCCAGGACGTGAACACACACGCATGCGCTCACACACGCCATTCTGCAGAAGGGACCGGTAGAGGCTGGCTTCGGTACTCTAGCTCTCCCTTCTTTCTCCTACCCTTGATCTGCCTCTAGTACAGACAGTTCCTAAAAAGACAAGAAGTAGACCTAAGGTGTAATTCCAGTCTTTCCCACTTGATTCTTCAAAGTAGTGTATGTCCGTGGCGGAACGTTTGAGAAGAGGGAAAAACTGGAAAAAGTTGCAGAAAGTAAGAAACCACTCAGATTGCAACCAAGACAGTAGCTGGGAGCACTTTGATAATTCCAGTGTTTTTCGTGCACTTTCAGATTGCCGGGGGCCTTATCTCGTGTCCCCCCGGGGCCATTTTGATTTAACATCCTAGCGTGAGCATAAGGGCTTTTTATCCCCCTCTATGATATTAAAAACGCGGTAAACGTAATTTTTAAGGCTACTTAGCATTCTGTCATAGAGCTATCTCCTAGTTTTCTTAGCCACCTCCTTGCTGTCAGCTTCTTAATTACTTTCCATTCTTCCTGCATGGATCACTTGGGCGTTTTAGGCCTTGCCAGTTGTATTTTACATCGTTTCCCAAGGACAGATTCCCAGTAATGGAATTACAGGGCCAAAGGTGGGCTTGGGTTTCAGGACCTTGATCTGTAAAACCTAAGTTGCTTTTCCATTCCGTTCCCTGCAGCAGGGACCTCGAATCTGTCCCGCCTTCCTCTCCTCTGCTTCCTCTCCCCAGGGAAGTCAATCCAATGTAATTTAGCAGGAGAAAAATGAAATGCACCGTCGTCAGAGCTGAGCCAAGCGCTGGTCCACACCTGTGGAGTGTCTGCGGTTTCCCTTTGCCATGTGCATGTGGGTTGCAAATTATTATTATTATTATTATTATTATTATTATTATTATTATTATTATTATTTGTGGGTCATGGGGCTTGAACTCTGGCTTAGGTGCTGCCCTGAGCTCTTCAGCTCAAAGCTGCCACCCTACCCTGGAGCCAAGCCCCACTTCTTGTCTTCTAGAGGTTAATTGGAGATTAATTGGAGAGTCTCAGGTCCTTTTGTGTCCGGGCTGGCTTTGAACCTCAGATCTCAGCCTCCTGAGTAGCTGGGATGACAGTGAGCCACCACGCCCAGCACATTGCAAATTCTTGGTTGTACATATGGGCATAATCCTGAGACGTCCACCTGTAAAGTCAATAATGAATGCCAGTCTCTCTTTTTTTTTTTTTTTGCCAGTCCTGGTGCTTGAACTCAGGGCCTGGGCACTGTCCTTGGACACTTTTTGCTCAAGGCTAGCACTCTGCCGCTGGAGCC
>NW_028327514.1:0-23703 GCF_031878675.1 Megascapheus bottae | reverse complement strand
CCTTTAACTTATCCCTAACTCTAACCCTAACCTTTAACCTAAACCTAACATTAACCCTAACCCCTAGCCCTAACCCTTACCCTAACCCTAAACCTAAACCTAACCCTTACCCTTGCTCTAACCCTAACCCTAACTCTAACCCTAACACTAACCCTAACCCTTACCCTAACCCTAATCCTTACCGTTACAATAAACCTAACCTTAAAACTCACCCTAACCCTAACACTTACACTTACCCTAACCTTAACACTTATCCTAACCCTAACCCTAACCCCTAACCCTAACACTTACCCTAACCCTAACCTTAACCCTTACTCTAACCCTAACCCTAACCCTAAACCCTAACCCTAACCCTCAACCCAACCCTAACCCTATCCCTAATCCTAACCCTTAACCTTAACCAACCCTAAACCTAACTCTAACCCTAACCCTATCCCTAACCCTTAACCTAACCCTAACCCTAACCCTAAAACTTACCCTTAACCTTGTGGGGAGCCGGAGCGGCCGCCACTAAACAACCTCTTAGTCCTCCTTATTTGGTATGTGAATGCAGAGCGTTTGCTCTTTCCTCTGAGTCTGCGCGTATGACGTCAGAGGCCTGACCAATCCCGAGTTTTAAAACGGCCCTGGCAATGGAGCGACAAATGGCAAAAATCCCTGGGTTCCTTGATTGTATGTAAGCAGCTGCATTTCCCTGCCCGGCCCTTTTCGCTTCCTGCTCTCCCCTCAATCAAAAGGCTCTCCGATAAAGTATGAAGAATCCTCGAGTGGTGGTCGTTCTTCCTCGCTGGTCGAGGAGCTCACCGCAACTGGTGCCGGAAACCCGGGACCTTGGGAAGACAGGACAACAAGCGAGGGGCCGAGGAGGATTCAGAACTCGATATACGGAGAGGAGACATCGGTAAGTATCAGCCTGATCAGCTGAGATCCCCAGGTATGCTGTTTTTTTGCGTACAATTCTGGGTGCTTGCTGTTGTCCTTCCTTTGTGGGTGCTGCTGGTGTGTTTTTATTGTATTTGTCTGCGTTGCGGCAACTCACAGATTGTTAAGAAAGCCAGTAGGACATTGACGAAGCACCAGGATAGTCTCTCCAAGGCAGAATCAAATGGGGAGGAAAAGGGTAGGCCAAAAAGAAAAGGGAAAGAAAATAAAGAAAGGAGACGTTATGTCAAAGAACAGAGGGTGGACGCACCCTTTCAAGATACCATGCAGGAGGGAGATAAGGAGGACCAAGGCATAAGAACAATGGAGCCGCCCCCAGGGCAGTCTTACTGGGATCCGGACAGGTTTCAACATTTACAAATAAGGGAGTCTAGAGATGAGGAGCTAAACGATTCAAATGAGGAGTTAAGTAGCTCAGATGAGGAAGTGACTAACAATTCAGATGAGGAACAGGACCCGAAAGAGGGAAAAGGCTTGGAGGAGGCGGCTGCTAGGTATGAGGAGGGTATGTATGGAGTTCAGCGACCTCTTCTGGCCGGAGTGTCTAAAGGAAATGAGCAAGAGAGAGCCATGCCCTCTGCGCCCCCGCCCTATCCTGTGGCGGCGGGAAAAAGTCATTTCATAAAAGAAAGCACGTGGTCCCGCCTGGCGGCTGCGTTCCCAGTTTTTGAGAACCCAGTTACCCAGGAGAGGACCTTTGAACCAGTCTCCTATAAACAGTTAAAGGATTTGTTGGAGGCAGTACGTAATTATGGAGTTGGGGCCAGTTATACCACTGCAATGCTTACAAGACTAACTGTTAATGCTATGACACCTAATGATTGGTATGAGGTCGCGCGGACATGCCTCAATTATGGACAGTTCCTTGACTTCAGGTCTATAGTTATGGACAGAGCTCAGGCTCAATATAGAGTAAATGTACAAGAAGGGTGGCCCGAGTGGACTGTGGACATGCTCCTAGGGCAAGGACAATGGGCTGCCGATCAGACAAATTTCCCCTGGGATGTTTATAAACAAATAAATGAGGTTATTTACAAGTCCTGGAGGGCAATCCCAAACAAAGGCCAGGTCACTGGCAGCCTCACCAAAGTTACTCAAGCTGTCACGGAGCCATTCTCCGATTTTGTGGCCCGTGTGCTCGAAACGGCGGAGCGCGTTTTTGAAAATCTTGAAGTCTTTATGCTAGTTGTCCAACAAATTATTTTTGAGCAATGTACAAAGGAATGTCAGAGAGCTATTATGCCGGTCAAGGAAAAGGGCCTGGAAGCATGGATAAAAGCCTGCAGGGAAATAGGGGGGCCATTAACTAATGCAGGCCTGGCTGCAGCTGTACTGTCAGCCACCCGAGCGGCCAAGGACTCTAAAGGTAAAGGATGCTTCAAATGTGGCCAACTTGGACACTTTAAACGCCAGTGTCCCAGAACTGCTCCCCAGGATCCTCAGGGAGTTCAAAAGATGCCAGGAACATGTCCTAGGTGCAAGAAGGGAAAACACTGGGCCAATGAATGCAAGTCAGTAAAAGATATTAATGGACAGCCCATTCCTTCTCTTAGTGCAGACCAGGAGCCAAAAAACGGGACAAGGGGCCCCCGTCCCCAGGGCCCACAAATTTATGGGGCACTTCAGACTCCGGCACCTGTTCCCAGCTTACAGCAGCCAGTCCGGCCAGAAGGGCAACCCCAGGCTCCGCAGGGCTGGACCTCTGTGCCTCCTCCGGATTGGTCTTAACTCCAGCCATGGGAGTACAAATATTGGATACTAATGTAACTGGACCATTAGAAAGAGGCACGGTGGGATTGGTGTTAGGGCGCTCCTCCTCCACCTTAAAAGGACTAATAATTTTCCCGGGCATTATAGATTCTGACTATTCAGGAGTAATCAAGGTTTTGTGCCACTCCCCTTACGGAGTAATCTCTATAGCCCCGGGAGATAGGATTGCCCAGCTTTTAATTTTACCTTCAAAACATGAAAACCTTCCTTCACTACAAAAGGAAAGGGGAGCCACAGGCTTAGGCTCCACAGGGATTGATCTTTTGTGCCTGTCGATGGAAATGAACCAGAGACCCATGCTATCTCTACAAATAGAGGGAAAGTCCTTTCTTGGCCTGGTAGATACCGTAGCCGATCGGAGCATTATTCAATCAAAGGCCTGGCCCAAGCAGTGGCCATTACAAAAATCTTCTCAAACTTTACAAGGACTTGGATATGCTAATGCTCCCTGTGTCAGTGCTAAAGAGTTAGTGTGGAGAACTGAAGAAGGCCAACAGGGAACAATCCAACCGTTTGTAATTGACGTCCCTGTTAATCTTTGGGGACGGGATGTGCTGTTAGACTCCCAACTCAGCGGGACGTCTTCCAGACGGAGCCCCCTTCCCAAGGAACAGCGACTCCACGCAGTCGGATGCAATCAGCAAGAGGTTTATTTGGGAACACGGGCGCCCGGGGGCAACAAGATCTCCTAGGAGACTTGCGCGCCTAGGCTGGGGAGAGGGGGATATTTATGGGTGGCTGAAGCAGGTTACAGAAGCAGAAGCATACAGAGTAATGATTGATTATGATCACATTAGGTAAGACTCAGCTAGGGGCTCAGCTAGGGGTTTATTGTATTTTCCACTTGGTTAAACAGGCAGTTGACTGCATGTCTTGTTTCTGGCCATATTTTATTGTTTTATTCCTGGAATTTCCCTCTCTTATTCAGGTTCAGTTTCACTGACTCGAACCAACTCAAACTACACATCCTGTTGGCTGTTTTTCAGCCCATTGTATAAACTGCAGCTACTTGCACTATGCTAAAGGCCATTCTTTTAAGACTTTGGATTATGTTTGTGTTGTGAAAGTACTTTCGAGTGGTTGCTATTGGTTACTATTACATTATGGGGAGATTTTATATTTCTCACATCCCCCATTTTCTTCTGGTTCCTTGAATGGAATCTTTCATTCAATGAGAGTGGTCTCTCTTTCCTTAAGTTGCTGATACTGTTGAGTGAGCACTAAGGCTTGTACTACAGTTAATCGATCTTTTACAAATTGGACTAGTCTATTTAGGATACAGGCTCCCAAAGTGAGAATTAGAATGAGTATAATGAGTGGTCCTGCTATAGTGGATAACAGAGTTACAAACCAGGGGGATTGATTAAACCAGTTTTCAAACCATCCTTGCTGAGAGCGGAATTCTTTCTCTCTTTCTGATAGCCTTTCTCTAAGTTTGCTCATAGTTTCTCGGACAATTCCTGTCTGGTCTGCGTAAAAACAGCATTCCTCTTTCAAGGCAGCACACAAATCACCATCCTTTAAGAAAAGTACTTCAGACAAGGATGTTAGAGATTTTTATAATCAAGAAAGTCTTATCTTTAAAGGATCTGGAGTGTGTTGCAGTTTCCATTCTGGTGTCTGATCGGCAGAGTTGTCGGTGGTAGCCGCTTTTATGAATACTAGAAGATATTTGTAGCCATATTGTCCAGGTTTAATTTCTGTAAAGTCAATTTCCCAATGAACACCTGGTCGGTGCCCTCTCATTCTAGTTCCAAGTCCAATTTTAGTCTGTCCTGCATTCACCTTAGCACACGCTGGGCACTGGGCAGCCACTTGTTGTAAAGCCTCTTCCTTTCCCAAGAAGTGGCCAAGGTTTTCCTGCCGCTCTAGAAGAGTCTTCATTTTATTTTTACTTAAATGAGTTAGAGTGTGGAGATCCAGAATGAATTTAAAAGTCCACTTTTTGGGCCAAACTGTTTTTCCATCAAAAGTCCATTGTCCTTGTTTGGAGTCATAGGCCGCCCCCATTTTCTTAAGACACTCAATGTCCTCTGGGGTGTATGGGAGTGGAGGAAGGTTGCAGAGGACTTTTCTGTCATTGAGAGGACTCGCACTTGTGGAGTTCTCTGACCCTGGAGTGCAGCTTCCCGGGCCGCTTTGTCTGCTAGGCGGTTGCCTCTGGCCTCCATTGATTCCCCCTTTTGGTGGCCCGGGCAATACATGCTCAGTCTTTTGGGCAAGAATAATGCAGTCAACAGAGCTATAATTTCTGCCTTATTTTTAATGTCTTTTCCCTCTGAGGTCAATAGGCCTCTTCTTTTATAGATTTCTCCATGTATGTGAGCAGTAGCAAAGGCATATCGACTATCAGTGTAGACATTAAGTCTCTTACCTTCTGCCATTTGGAGGGCCTTGGTTAGGGCAATAAGTTCCGCTTTCTGGGCCGATGTTCCAGGGGGCAGCCCTCCAGCCCAAATTACCTCAGTCTCAGTGGTAACAGCTGCCCCTGCCTTCCGCTCTCCATTTTCCAGAAGGCTACTGCCATCCGTGAACCAGGTGAACTCAGCATCCTGAAGGGGGTGGTCTGTCAAATCAGGTCGGGTCCCATCACCAAGAGTTTAGTTCCAGTCCTCTCAGGAAACAACTGTGAGGTGGTGGTTGAATCCGGCAGCACAGCAGCTCCAATGGAATGTCACACCTCCTGCTAGGTCACCTGCAAAATTTCTAAAGAAGCTTAACCTAAGGCCTGACTCTGGTCCCGATGCTTTTCTAGTTGCTTTACCCGAGCACACTCATTTTTGCAGGGTGGCACCCGTTGGTTTTTAAGACAGTATAGGATTGAGAATCCAAAGTAATACCAGGGTGGCAACTTTTCTTTACCCGATTGAACAAGGCTTAGCACTCTCTAGACAGGCACAGAAGACTCGAAACTGTAGCCGTTCCCCACAAGTGCAGTCTCCACTCTTGCACATTTGTTATTACTATATTTTTTTCCATGCCTCTAACTTATGCTGTCTTAATTTTTAAGAAACAACTTTTTGGTCCCTTTATTTAAAGAAGACTGTTGGGCGACGATCCATCTTCTGTAACTTCTTCAGGCTGACTCAGGGGCGTTGTCTCTATACCTAGCCAGGGACCCTGAAAACTTAGCCTATTTTACCAAGAGGCTGTCAAGATTACATATATTCTACTCCAAATTGGAGGTCATGTAAAGCATTTAACAACTGCACAAACTTTTTCTTTGGCTACAACAGTGTAGCTTACTTAGCACCCATTTGCAAAGGCATTTTCCTGATTTTCTGGGGAACTTAATCCCTGCACTCTATGCTTCAGTTGCCAGATCTAAACATATAATAGGGAAGCAAGCGTCACATCCACCCTGAATTTGTGGCTGGTGTCAAAACAAACTTCACTCAGTTAGGATTTTAAACCATCCTCTATCACAGATGATTGACAAGTTCCTGCCCAGGTAGGCATGGGCATTAGTAAGGCATGCTTACAAACTATTCAATGACCTCCCGGCTCTGATTAATTTTGAATGGCAAAACACAAATGACTCTAGGATCTGACACCACCTCTGCCATCCAAGCTGTGGCTTACTGCATTTGGATGCTTCATTGTCCCAGTAGGGTCTCTCCACACAGGAATAAATGTCCCATTGGCATTTCACTTTGTTGGTTGCTGGACTTGAACTCAGGGTCTGGGTGCTGTCTCTCAGCTCTCCAGCTCAAGGCTAACACCCTGCCACTTCGAGCTCCAAAGCAACTCTCAATAGCACTCTGACAGATTAAACACCACAGTCTCACAGGGACTTTGCCTTGCCCGGGCTGGCTCAAAACTGCGGCTTTCAGATCAGTGAGTCCTACAAAGGCCACTTTACTCCAATTAGAAGCAACAAGGTGGTCAACTCAGAAATAGTCTCTAAGCATGACCTTACCTGGAACTTGGTGAGGGCCAAATTTACATCTGAATGAGGATCTGCTGTCCTTCTCCATGGACCTGCTGCAGATTGCTATAGAGTAACTTGCAAGAATAAGCTGAAATAGCAATTAAGCAACCATTTTGGTAGTCCTAATTTTTCTTGTTTAAACAAACATTTAGGATAATTTATTACTGATATTTGCTTAAACAATTAACACTTTAGCCTTTATGTGCATTTGCAAAATCTTTAAGGCCCAAGGAACTCCCTTTGTTTCCAGTTTTCAAAACTCCAGCAATAGTTTAAACTCAAATAAGTTTTTCCTCAATGCAAGAACTGTAAACATCATTAGTGCACCAAAAGTCTAAATCTGGACTTAGTTTCCTTCTTTTTCTAGAATACATCCAATTGCAATGCAGTAGCATGAACCCAAATTATACAGAGATAAATTTTTCCTTTTAAAATGCTAATTATATTACCCAGATTTTACCATCAGATTTTCAGTGTCAGTCTGCAAAGAAAAAGAGCGAAGATGTGGATCTCAGTTCACCTGACCAAGTTAAGTGAACAGCCTTCATTCCAGCTTATTTACCCAGAGCTGCACCTTTGCCAGTTCACCTCTCACCACCAAAGATGGTCACATAGGACTATTCTAAGTTTTCCCATCCTTTCTCTTAGCATTTGATTACCTAGACAGTTTTGAAAGATAGGTAAAGTCTCTGACATTAATAAATAAATTTACATTTTAATTCTTAATATTTATTTCCAAATTTTAATTTAAGGAAATAGATTCTAAATTCCCTAATACCTTTGGGTTAAACAGGATACAATGTTCACAATGTAAACAGCTCTGTGCATTTTAATATTAAATTATTAATGCAAATTTTATTTAGAAAATACTTTTTCTACTTTAGAAAAATACTTTTTACCAGTTTCTCTTTAAAGCAATGCAATAACCCTTTGAGACATTGTAAAACATTTTAACCTAATAATTTTTCTTGAAGTTTAGACTTAGATTTACCCAATTGCCTTTTTGTTTCAAGTATAAATTTATTCATTGTTTTATACAGCATGCTGATAATTTAACCTTGAACATGTTCACTCACTCATTCACACACACTCATACTTAAAGATCTTGAAGCGCACAAAATTAATATCGGCCGTTCATTTTCCGGAAGTTTGTGTCAAGAGAGTTTTGCCAATTTTACTCTTGCAGGTGAGAACCAGGTTTAAAATAAAACTTTTTACAAGGCAACTTAGCTGTGATTTATTTTTCTAGGGCTTGTTACAACTGCCCAGAATACACACATAAAAATTGCAAGGATCCATATTTAAGACTGGTACCAATTTTGAAAACAAAACCAGACAACAAAAAACACCTCACAAAACAAGACAGAAGCAGAGACCTTTAAGTACCCCAAATTTTGATGGCATGCATGGTAGCAGTCACAGACTGTCCCATATTAATAGTCAGTCCCAGTCTCGTCACCATAAACACAACAATTAAACAGACACAAAGGGCAACACACTTCAGAAAGTCATCCATCTGTCTTTGCGGACTTCCACTGACAGATTGCTGGCCACGGTCCGCACATCCTTCCAGGGCTGTAAAGTTAAACTTAAAGGGGTTGTCACAGTCTGTCCCATGTTAGTAGTCAGTTTCAGTCCCGTCACAATTAACACAAGAAACAAAAATACACAACAGACAAAAAAACCTCACAATACGGCTTCTTTCCAAAACCGAAAGTAAACTGGTGTTTGGAAGAAACCCAGACGTTTCCCTTATCAGCTGGACTGAAGAGTCCTCAGACTGAGGCGAAGCCCCAAAAGGGGAAACCGGACGGGTCAGAAATCTGACCCCAGATGCCCCAGGGACGTCTCCCAGGGGCTGCGGTAGGGAGTACGAGCTCGTCAGCTCCTCCACGGGTCCGCCAGATACAGACAGCCGAACCACAGATTCCAGAAATACAGATTGACACGGCCGAGTCACAGATTCCAGAAATACTCTTAACATAAGACAAGACATACAGAAAACAACAAAAATTTGCTGGCCAGCTTACCTCCCGGAGGTGGGTCGGTGGTCCCTGGGTGGGGGGTCTCCTATCTCGCTGGGGCCTCCAAATGTTAGACTCCCGACTCAGCGGGACGTCTTCCAGACGGAGCCCCCTTCCCAAGGAACAGCGAGTCCACGCAGTCGGATGCAATCAGCAAGAGGTTTATTTGGGAACACGGGCGCCCGGGGGCAACAAGATCTCCTAGGAGACTTGCGCGCCTAGGCTGGGGAGAGGGGGATATTTATGGGTGGCTGAAGCAGGTTATAGAAGCAGAAGCATACAGAGTAATGATTGATTATGATCACATTAGGTAAGACTCAGCTAGGGGCTCAGCTAGGGGTTTATTGTATTTTCCACTTGGTTAAACAGGCAGTTGACCGCATGTCTTGTTTCTGGCCATATTTTATTGTTTTATTCCTGGAATTTCCCTCTCTTATTCAGGTTCAGTTTCACTGACTCGAACCAACTCAAACTGCACATCCTGTTGGCTGTTTTTCAGCCCATTGTATAAACTGCAGCTACTTGCACTATTCTAAAGGCCATTCTTTTAAGACTTTGGATTATGTTTGTGTTGTGAAAGTACTTTCGAGTGGTTGCTATTGGTTACTATTACATTATGGGGAGATTTTATATTTCTCACAGTGCAACAACAATTAAAACTTAAACTGACTCATAATTATTCAGAAGTTAGTCAAAACATCATGAAACAGCAGGGATATCTTCCAACTCAAGGGCTTGGCAGATGTCTTCAGGGACGCCCAGAACCCGTTGAGCCTGCTCCAAAATTTAATAGGAAAGGATTGGGTTTTTCCTAGGGGCCACTAAAACAAAAGCTTCCATCAATAATGCGGTACCCATACCCTGGTTGACTCAGAAATCGGTGTGGGTCCCCCAGTGGCCCCTTTCACAAGAAAAATTGGAAGCTGCAAAAAAATTAGTTGAGGAACAGTTAAAATTGGGACATGTTGAGCCCTCTGTATCTCCCTGGAACACACCCATTTTTGTTATTAAAAAGGCTTCTGGCAAGTGGAGATTGTTACATGACTTAAGGGCAGTAAACGCGCAAATACAGGTCATGGGACCAGTCCAGAGAGGACTTCCTCTACTTTCAGCGCAGCCCCGAGATTGGCCTGTGTTGACCTTAGACATTAAAGATTGCTTCTTCTCAATACCCCTTTGCCCTGAGAATAGAGAACGTTTTGCTTTTACATTGCCTTCTGTTAATCATGAACAGCCAGATGTCCGGTATCAGTGGAAGGTCTTGCCTCAAGGCATGGCTAATAGACCGACTATTTGTCAACTGTTTGTGGATTCGGCCCTGCTGTCAGTTAGACAGGAGTTTCCCCTGGTAAAAATCATTCATTATATGGATGATATCCTGCTAGCTGCTTCCTCTCTTGAGGTACTTCATAGAGCCTATCAACAGGTGGTTTCCCTACTTGAACAGAGAGGGCTTATTATTGCCCCTGATAAAGTACAACAATCCAAGGTGGTAAAATTAACTGCCCACCTCAAGACACTCAATGATTTTCAACAACTGTTGGGAGACATCAACTGGATTCGGGGATATTTAAACATTCCTCGAGCAGAATTACTGCCTTTATTTTCCATTTTGGAAGGTAACCCGGATGACACATCTACACGAAAACTTACCCCACAGGCTTTTGCGGCCCTAAAAAAGATTGAAGAGGCAAAAATTAAGGCTCAAGTGTGTCGTTATAATCCAGGTCAAGTACTTATGTTGTGCATTTTAAAGACAAACAATTATCCTACAGGGATCTTATGGCAGGACGGCCCTCTGTGGTGGCTTCATGGTAATTCTCTTGGAGCAAGAACTGTTCAATATTTTCCTGAGCTTGTTGCAACTCAAGACCTATTGGGCCTAAAGTATTGTTTGATGCATTTTGCTAAAATACCCGAAAAATTAATTATTCCCTATACCAGGAATCAGGTGGAAACTTTGGCTGCCACTGTGGATATATGGGCGATTTTATTATGTGTCTTTCCCAATATTATTGATAACCATTATCCCAAGCATCCCCTGCTTGCCTTTGTAGAGAGAAATTTGGTTTATTTTCCTATTATTACCTCTAAGAAGCCTTTGGCTACAGCCTTGACTATTTATACTGATGGGTCAAAAACTGGCCAGGGTGCCTTTGTGGTGTAAGGTCAAAATCCAGTCGTGTTATATTTTCGACCGGGTGTTCCCCAGGTCACGGAGTGCCTGGTGGTTCTAGAGGTGTTTAAAAGATTTGAAGAGCCCTTTAATCTTTTTTTCTGATTCACAATATGTTGTTAATGCTGTTAATTCTCTTGAAGTCGCCGCCTCAATTAGGCAGGCCAGCATGGTTTCTAACATATTATTACAGATTCAATCCTTTATTTTGGCAAGAAAGAATCCCTTTTATATAGGGCACATGAGAGCTCATACCTTGTTGCCAGGTCCCATGGCTAAGGCTAATGCCCAGGTAGATCAGGCAACTAGGGCCATGGTTTTGACAGCTATTGATTCTGTAGAATCAGCAAAAACTTTTCATCAGTTATATCATGTACCTGCTAATACTCTTACAATAAAATTTAATATAACCAGACATGAAGCACGAAATATTGTTAAAGCCTGTCAGTCTTGTGTGATTTTTCTCCCCTCTCCTAATGTGGGGATAAACCCTAGAGGCCTAAAACCAAATGCCCTATGGCAAATGGATGTTACTCATTTAGCGGAATTTGGAAAATTAAAATATTTACTTGTCTCAATGGATACCTATTCTGGCATAGTACATGCCACGCCCTTGGCAGGAGAAAATGTTTCCCATGTAAAAGTACATTGTTTAGAAGCCTGGGCGGCCTGGGGAAAACCCCTTCACTTAAAAACTGATAATGGCCCTGCCTATACTTCTCATGGTTTCCGCGCCTTTTGTGCGCAAATGCAAGTAGCCCATACAACAGGGTTACCATACAATCCGCAAGGACAAGGAATTGTGGAAAGAACCAACAAAAAATTAAAAGAAATACTTCAAAAACAAAAGGGGGGAATTGCGGAAGGAGCATCTCCCAGGGAAAGACTTTCCCTTGCACTTTTTACTTTAAATTTTTTAATTTTAAATAGTGATGATAAGTCAGCAGCAGATAGACATGCTGCCCAAAACCCAAAAATTATAACTGAGATGGTTAAATGGAAGGATGTTATTACAAATAATTGGTGCGGACCGGATCCCGTAGTAAGGAGATCCAGGGGAGCTGTTTGTGTTTTTCCACAGGAGCAGGAAACACCGCTTTGGGGCCCATTGCGATTGACGCGAAAGGTGGAAGGAGAACCCGAGAAAGGCACTGACGATGAAGATTATTCTCATGTTGGTGGCAATACTAGCAGATCCAGTGATGGCCCAGGAGAGGATTTTGTGGGCGCGGATGAAGACCTTTCCATTACCAATGCCCGTGACTAATGCTTCTAGGACAATGGACTGATCAGTTTGAAAATCTAACCACTCAATTAAGATCAGAAATTATGTTAGTTAATAGGACCAGGATCACAATAACAGCAGGACAAGTTTTGGATTGGGCAAAAAAATCCCCTGTCGTTTGTTAAGGAGTGGGCTGGGCTGGGAGTGTTTGTTGCAGCCTGTTGTGGGCCCTATATTTTTTGCCTCTGGTTGCTCTGTCGCATGAGATCTCGCAATAGGAGGGATAGAGTACTAATTGCTCATGCATTCACTGCCTTGGAGCAAGGACACTCTCCCAAAAATTTGGCTTGCAGCTTTAAAAACCAACTGAAAGTGCCCTGTACTGCCTTTGCACCCTCGAGACCTTAGTCTATTGCACGAGGAATAGGAGTACAGGCAGCCAAGAGTTGTGAAATGTTGGACAAAGTACCACTCCTGACCCTAACAGGTTTGGGAGAGCATGTGCGTCAGCATATGGGTCTGCGCCCCTAGCCCATCTCCACAAAGGGGATAGAGGGCCTGAAAGGGAGGGATCCAGAGTTGATCGCCTGGGTCACTCCTCTAGAATGGGACCTCAAGTTTTACTTTGGAGGACAG
The DNA here is from genome assembly GCF_031878675.1 of Megascapheus bottae. Taxonomy (NCBI): domain Eukaryota; kingdom Metazoa; phylum Chordata; class Mammalia; order Rodentia; family Geomyidae; genus Megascapheus; species Megascapheus bottae. The sequence goes on along the minus strand of NW_028327514.1, from coordinate 10,999 downwards.
CACCTCTACACTCTTCACAACAGGTATGTTGACTTGCTGCAAAAAAACAAGAAAGGGGGAGATGTGGGGAGCCGGAGCGGCCGCCACTAAACAACCTCTTAGTCCTCCTTATTTGGTATGTGAATGCAGAGCATTTGCTCTTTCCTCTGAGTCTGCGCGTATGACGTCAGAGGCCTGACCAATCCCGAGTTTTAAAACGGCCCTGGCAATGGAGCGACCAATGGCTTCCCTGATTGTATGTAAGCAGCTGCATTTCTCTGCCCAGCCCTTTTCGCTTCCTGCTCTCCCCACAATCAAAAGGCTCTCCGATAAAGTATGATTTGAGAAGAATCCTCGAGTGGTGGTCGTTCTTCCTCGCTGGTTGAGGAGCTCACCGCATAACCTAACCCTAAACCTAACTCTAAACCTAACCCTAACCCAAACCCCAACCCTTACCCTAACCTAACCCTAAACCTTACCCTAACCCTAACTCTAACCCTAACCTTAACCCTAACCCTAACCCTAATCCTAACCCTTACCCTTACCCTAATCCTAACCCTAAACCTAAAACTAACCCTAACCCTAACCCTAACCCTAAACCTAACCCTAACCCTTGCCCTTAAACCTACCCTAACCCTAAACCTAACTCTAACGCTAACACTAACCCTAACCCTAACCCTTACCCTTACCCTAACCCTAACCCTAAACCTAACCCTAACCCTAACCCTAACCTAAAACCTAACCCTAAACCTAACCCAAACCCTAACCCTTATCTTACCCTAAACCTAACCCTAAAACTCACCCTAACCCTAATCCAAACCCTAACCCTTACCCTTACCCTAACCCTAACCCTAAACCTAAACCTAACACCTAACCCTAACCCTAACCCTAACCCTTACCATAACCCTAACCCTTAACCTAACACATACCCTTACCCTAATCTTAACCCTTATCCTAACCCTAACTCTAACCCTAAACTAAACCTTAACCCAAAGCCTAACCCTAACCCTAAACCTAACCTTTACCCTTACCCTTAACCTTACCCTAACCCTAACCCTAATCCTAACCCTAACCCTAACACTTACCCTTACCCTAACCTAACCCTAACACTTACCCTTCCGCTGACCCTAACCCTAAACTTAACCCCAACTCTAAACCTAACCCTAACCCTAACCCTAACCCTAACCCTAATCCTTACCCTCACCCTAAACCTAACCTTAAAACTCACCCTAACCCTAACCCTAACCGTTAACCTTACCCTAACCCTAACCCTAAACCTAACCCTAACCCTAACCCTAACACCTAACCCTAAACCAAACCCTAAACCTGACAATAAACCTAACCCTAACACTTACCCTTACCCTAACCCTAAACCTTCCTCTAACTCTAACCCTAATCTCAACCATAACACTAACACTAACACTTACCCTTACCCTAACCCTAACCATAACTCTTACCGTAAACCTAACCATAACCCTAATCCTAACCCCATCCTTAAACCTAAACCTAACCCTAATCCTAACCTCAAACTTAACCCTAACCCTCACCCTAACCCTTACCCTTACCCTAACACTAAGCCTAACCCTGACCCTAAACCTAACCCTAAACCTTCCCCTAAACCTAACCCTAATCCTAACCCTAAACCTAACCCTAACACTAACCTTAACCCTAACCGTAACCCTAACCTTAAACCTAACCCTAACCGTAACCCTAACCCTAACCCTTACCCTAACCCTAACCCTAAACCTAACCCTAACCCTAAACATAACACCTAACCCTAACCCGAACCCTAACCCTGGCCCTAACCCTAACCCTAAAACTTACCCTTACCCTAACCCTAATACTTATCCTAACCCTAACCCTAACCCTTAATCTAACCCTAACACTACCCCTAACCCCTAACCCTAACCATTACCCTAAGCCTAATTCTAATCCTAACCCTTACCCTTCCCCTAACCCTAACCCTAAATCTAACCCTAACCCTTACCCTAACACCTAATCCCCTCCCCTAACCCTAACCCTAACCCCTACTCTAACCCAAACCCTAACCTCACAGTTAACACTAACCCTAACCCTAACCCTTACCCTTAACCTAACCCTAACCCTCATCCTTACCCTTACCCTTACCCTAACCCTAACCCTAACCCTAATCCTAACCCTAACCCTAACACTTACCCTAACCCTAACCATAACCCTAACCTTAACCCCAACCATAACCTAACCCAAACCCTAACCCTAACCCTTACCCTAACCCTAACCCTAACCCTAAACCTAACACTTACCCTTACCCTAAACCTAACCCTTATCCTATCCCTAACCCTAACCCTAACCCTAACCTTTAACCTAAACCTAACATTAACCCTAACCCCTAACCCTAAACCTAACAGTAACCCCAACCCTAACCCGAAACCTTACCCTTGCTCTAACCCTAACCCTAACTCTAACCCTAACACTTACACTTACCCTAACCTTAACCCTTATCCTAACCCTAACCCTATCCCTAACCCTTACCCTAACCCTAACCCTAACCCTAATCCTTACCCTAAACCTAAACCTAACCCTAAACCTTACCCTTTCCCTAACCCTAACCCTAAACCTAACCCTAATCCTAACCCTAACACCTAACCCTAACCCTAACCCTAATCCTAACCCTTACCCTGACCATAACACTAACCCTAACACTAACACTTACACTTACCCTAACCTTAACCCTTATCCTAACCCTAACCCTAACCCTAACCTTTACCCTAATCCTAACACTAACCCTAACCCCTAAACCTAACTCTTACCCTAACCCTAACCCTAAACCTAACCCTAACCCTTACCCTTACCCAACATTAACCCTAAACCTAACCCTAACCCTAACCCTAAACTCAATCTTAAACCTAACCCTAACCCTAACCCATACCCTTACCCTAACCCGAAACCTAACCCTCACCCTTAACCGAACCCTTACCCTAACCCTAACCCTAACCCTTACCCTAACCCTAACCCTAACCCTACCCTCAATCTTAATCCTGAGCCTAACCATAAACCTAACCCGAACCCTAACCCTAACCCTAACTCTAACACTTACCCTAACGCTAACCCTAAACCTAACACTTACGCTTACCCTAACCCTAACCTTAACCCTAACACTTAACCTTACCCTAACCCTAACACTTATCCTAACCGAACCCTAACCCTAACCTTAACCCTTAACCTAACCCTAACATTAACCCTAACCCCTAACACTAAGCCTTACCCTTAACCTTACCCTAACCCAAACCCTAACCCTTACCCTTACCCTAACCCTAACCCTAACCCTAACCCTTACCAAAACCCTAACCCTTACCCTAACCCTGACCCTAACCCTAACCTCAACCTTAACCCTAACCCTAACCCTAACCCTAACCATAACCTTTACCCTACTCTAACACTAAGCCTAAACCTTACCCTAACACTAACCCTTACCCTAACCCTAAACCTAATCCTAACCCTAAGCCTAACCCTAACCATAATGCTAACCCCAACCTTAAACCTAACCCTAACCCTAATCCTAACCTCAAACTTAACCCTAACCATCACCCTAACCCTTACCCTTACCCTAACACTAGGCCTAACCCTGACCCTAACCCTAACCCTAACCCTTCCCCTAATCCTAACCCTAATCCTAACCCTAAACCTAACTAAAACCCTAACCTTAACCCTAACCCTAACATTAACCTTAACCCTAACCCTAACCCTAACCCTCACTCCAACCCTAACCCTAAACCTAACCCTATCACTAAACCTAACCCTTACCCTTAGACTAACCCTAACCCTAAACCTAACCCTAAACCTTACCCTTACCCTAACCCTAACCCTAACCCTAACCTGAACCCTAACCCTTACCCTTACTCTAACCTTAACCTAACCCTAACTTTAACACTTACCCTAACCCTAACTCTAACCCTAACCCTTACCCTTACCCTAACCCTAACCCTAACCTTAACCATAACCATAACCCTAACCGTACCCCTTACCTAACCCTAACCCTAAACCTAACCCGAACCCTAACCCTATCCCTAACCCTAATTCTTATCCGTACGCTAACCTTAACCCTAACCCCTAACCCTAACGGTAACCCTAACCCTAACCCTTGCCCTTACCCTAACCCTAAACCTAACCTTCACGCCTACCCTAACCCAATCCCTAACCCTTACCCTAACCCTAACCCTAACCCTAATCCTTACCCTAACCCTAAACCTAACCCTAAACCTTACCCTTTCCCTAACCGTAACCCTAACTCTAACCCTTACCCTTATCAAAACCCTAACCCTTAACCTAACCCTAACCCTAACCTTAACCCTAACCCGAAACCTAAACCTAAAACTATCCCTACCCTTACCCTAACTCTAACCCTAACACTTACACTTACCTAACCTTAACCCTTACCCTAACCCTAACCCTAACCATAACGCTAACCCTAACCCTATCCCTAACCCTTACCCTAACCCTAACCCTAACCCTAATACTTACCCTAACCCTAAACCTAACCCTAAACCTTACCCTTTCCCTAACCCTAAACCTACCCCTAACCCTTACCCTTTCCCTAACCCTAACCCTAAACCTAACCCTAATCCTAACCCTAACACCTAACCCTAAACCTAACCCTAACCGTTACCCTAACCATAACCCTAACCATAACCTTAACACTTGCACTTACCTAACCTTAACCCTTATCCTAACCCTAACCCTAACCCTAACACTAACCCTAACCCCTAACCCTAACGCTTAGCCTAACCCTAACCCTAAACCTAACCCTAATCCTTACCCTAACCCTAACCTCAACCTTAACCCTAACCCTAACCCTAACCCTTACCCCAACCCTAACCCTAAACCTAACCCTATCACTAAACCTATCCCTTACCCTTAGACTAACCCTAACCTAAACCTAACCCTAAACCTTAAGCTTTCCCTAACCCTAACCCTAATTCTAACCCTTACCCTTACCCTAACCCTAACCCTTAACCTAACCCTAACCCTAACCTTACCCTCACCCTAAAACTAAACCAAAAACTATCCCTTACCCTTACCCTAACTCTAACCCTAACACTTACACTTACCCTAACCCTAACCCTAACGCTAACCCTAACCCTATCGCTAACCCTTACCCTAACCCTAACCCTAATCCTTACCCTAACCCTAAACCTAACCCTAAACCTTACACTTTCCCTAACCCTAACCCTACCCCTAACCCTTATCTTTCCCTAACCCTAACCCTAAACCTAACAATAATCCTAACCCTAACACCTAACCCTAACCCTAACCCTAACCCTTACCCTAACAATAACCCAAACCCTAACACTTACACTTACCCTATCCTTAAACCTTATCCTAACCCTAACCCTAACCCTAACATTTACCCTAACCCTAACACTTACCCTAACCCCTAACCCTAACCCTTACCCTAATCCTAACCCTAAACCTAACCCTAACCTTACCCTTACCCTAACCCTAACCCTAACCCTTACCCTACCTAACCCTAACCCTAACCCTAACCTCAATCTTAACCCTTAGCCTAACCGTAAACCTAACCCGAACCTACCCTAACCCTACCTAACTCTAACACTTACCCTAACCCTAACCCTAACCCTAACACTTACGCTTACCCTAACCCTAACCTTAACCCTAACACTTAACCTTACCCTAAACCTAACCCTTATCCTAACCCGAACAGTAACCCTAACCTTAACCCTTAACCTAACCCTAACATTAACCCTAACCCCTAACCCTAACCCTTACCCTTAACCTACCTAACCCTACCCAAGCCCTAACCTTACCCTACCCTAAACCTAACCCTAACCTAACCCTTACCCTAAACCTAACCCTTACCCTAACCCTAACCATAAACCTAACCTCAACCTTAACCCTAACCCTAACCATAACCATAAACCTTACCCTACTCTAACACTAAGCCTAACCCTAACCCTAACCCTAACCCTTACCCTAACCCTAATCTAATCCTAACCCTAAACCTAACCCTAACCTCAACTTTAACCCTAACCCTAACCCTAACCCTAACTCTTACGCTTACTTTAACACTAAGTTAAACACTAACTCTAACCCTAACCCTAACCCTTACCCTAACCCTCATCCTAATCCTAACCCTATACTTAACCTAACCTAACCATAACCCTAACCGTAACCCTAACCCAAACCTAACCCTTACCCTTACCGTAACCCTAAACCTAAACCTAACCCTAACCCTAACCTAACCTTACCCTTACCTTACCCTAACCCTAACCCTAACCCTAACCTAACCCTAAACCTTACCCTTACCCTAAACCTAAACCTAACCCTTACCCGAAACCTAACCCTAACCCTTACCCTTACCCTTACCATAACCCTAACCCTACCACTAACCCTAAACCTTACCCTTACCCTAAACCTAAACCTAACCTTACCCTAAACCTAACCATAACCCTAACCCTAACACTTACCCTTACCTTAAACCTAACCCTAAACCTAACCCTTATGCTTACCCTAACACTAACCCTAACCCTAACCCTAACCTAACACATACCCTTTCCCTAACCCTAACCCTAACCGTAACCCTAACCCTAACCCTAAACCTAAACCTTACACTAACCCTAACCCTAAACCTAAACCTTACCCTTACCCCAACCCTAAACCTAACGTTAACCCCAACCCTAAACCTAATCCTAACCCTAACCCTTACCCTTACCTAACCCCAACCCTAACCCTAACCCAAACCCCAACCCTTACCCTAACCCTAACCTAAACCTAACCCTTACCCTTACCCTTACCCTCACCCTAACCCTAACCTTAACCCTAACCCTAACCCTAACCCTAACCCTTATCTTTACCCAACCCTAACCCTTCCTACCCTTAAACTAACACTAACCCTTAACTTTACACCTAACCCCAACCCTTACCCTAACCCTAACCCTAATCCTAACCCTAACACTTACCCTTACCCTCACCCTTACCCTACCTACCCTAACTCACCCTAACCCTAACCCTAACCATAACCCTTATCCTTACACAAACCCTAACCCAAACCTATCCTAACCCTAACCCCAACCCTAAACCTAACCCTTACCCTTACCCTAAGCGTAACCCTAAACCTAACCCTGACACTTACCCTTATCCTCACCCTAACCCTAAACTAACCCTAACCCTAACCCTAACCCTAAACCTAACCCTCACTCTAACCTTAACCCTAACCCTTAGCCTACCCTAACACATACCCTTACCCTAACCTAACCCCAACCCAAACCCTCTAACCCTAACCCTAAACCTTACATTTAACCTAATCCTAACCCTAACCCTAACCCTAAACCTAATCCTAAACCTAACCCTAACCCTAACCCTAAACTTAAACCCAACTCTAAACCTACCCCTAACCCTCACCCTTAACCTAACACTTACCCTAACCCTACCCTAACACTAACCCTTACCCTTACCCTAACCCTAACCCTAACCCTAACCCTTACCCTAACCCTAACCCTAACCCTTACCCTAACCCTAACCCTAAACCTAACCTTACCCTAACCCTAACCCTAACCCTAAACTTAAACCTAACCCTAACCCTAACACTTACCCTTTCCCTAAACCCTACCCTAACCCTAAGCCTAACACAACCCTTACCCTAGCCCTAACCCTAACCCTTAACCTTACACTAACCCTAAAACTAACCCTAACCCTAACCCTAATCCTTACCCTTACCGTACCCTAACCCTAACCCTAACCAAACCCTATCCCTAATCTAACCCTAACCATAACCTAACCCTTACCTTACCCTAACACTAACCCTAAACCTAACCCTAACACCATACCCTTACCCTCACACTAACCCTAACCTTAACCTTAAACCTTACCCTAAACCATATCCTAACCCTAACACTAAACCTATCCTTACCCAAACCCTAACCCTAACCCTAACCCTAAACCTAACCCCTCACTCTAACCTTAAACCTAAACCTTACCCTTACCCTAACACATACCCTTACCCTAAACCTAACCCCAACCCAAACCCTAACCCTAACCCTAAACCTTACATTTAACCTAATCCTAACCCTAACCCTAACCCTAAACCTTATCCTAAAACCTAACCCTAACCCTAACCCTAAACTTAACCCCAACCCTAAACCTACCCTATCCCTCATCCTTAACCTAACACTTTCCCTAACCCTACCCCTAACACTAACCCTTACCCTTACCCTAACCCTAACCCTAACCCTAACCCTAACCCTAACCCTTAACCTACCCTAACCCTTACCCTAACCCTAACCCTAAACCTAACCTTAACCCTAACCCTAACCCTAACCCTAAACTTAAACCTAACACTAACCCTAACACTTACCCTTACCCTAAACCCTACCCTAACCCTAACCCTAACACTAACCCTTACCCTAACCCTAACCCTAACCCTAGCCCTTACCCTTACCATAACCCTAAAACTAACCCTAACCCTAAACCTAACCTTAACCCTAACCCCTAACCCTAAACCTTATCCTAAACCTAACCCTAACCCTAACCCAAAACTAACCCCAACCCTAAACCTACCCCTAACCCTCATCCTTAACCTAACACTTTCCCTAACCCTACCCTAACACAAACCCTTACCCTTACCCTAACCCTAACCCTAACCCTAACCCTAACCCTTACCCTTACCCTAACCCTACCCTAACCCTAACCCTTACCCTAACCCTAACCCTTACCCTAACACTAACCCTAAACCTACCTTAACCCTAACCCTAACCCTAACCCTAAACTTAAACCTAACCCTAACCCTAACACTTACCCTTACCCTAAACCCTACCCTAACCCTAACCCTAACCCTAACCCTAACCCTAACCCTAACCCTTACCCTAACCCTAACACTTACCCTAACCCTAACCCTAAACCTAACCTTAACCTAACCCTAAGCCTAACCAACCCTAACCCTTACCCTTACCCTAACCATAACCACTTACCCTAACTCTAACACTAACCCTAACTCTAACCCCTAACACTAACCCTAACCCTGACCCTAACTCTAACCCTTATCCTAACCCTAACCCTAACCCTAACACTTACCCTTACCCTAACCCCTACCCTAACCCTAACAATAATCCTAAACCATAACCTAACCCTAACCCTAACCCTTACACTTACCCTAACCCTAACCCTAACCCTAACCCTTACCTTACACTAACCCTACCCTAACCATAACCCTAAAACTGAAACTGACCCTTACCCTAAACATAACCCTAACCTTTACCGTATACTTTACCCTAACCCTAACCCTAACCGTTACCCTTAACATAACCCTAACTCTAACCCTAACCCTTACCCTTACCCTAACGCAAATCCTAACCCTTACCCTAACCCTAACCCTACCCCTAACCCTAAACCTTGCCATTACCCATACACTAACCCTAAACCTAACACTATCCGTAACCCTAAACTTAACCTATCCTTACCCTTACCCTACCCTAATCCTAACCCTAACCCTATTCCTTACCCTTATCCTAAACCTAACCCTAACACTAAAACTTACCCTTACCCTAACCCTACCCTAACCGTAACATTAACCCTAACCCTTACCCTAATCCTAAACTTAACCGTAACCCTTCCCTTACCCTTACACTAACTCTAAACCTAACCCTAACCTAACCCTAACCCTTACACTTACCCTCTCCATAACCCTAACGCTAACCCTAAACCTCAACCTTACCCTTAACCTAAATCTATCCCTAACCCTTACCCTAAACCTAACCCTAACCCTAAACCTAACCCTTACCCTTACCCTAACCTAACCCTTACCCTAAACCTAACGCTAACCCTAAACCTAACCCTTACCCTTATCTTAACCCTAACCCTAAACCTAACCCTTACGCTTACCCTAACACTAACCCTATCCCTAAACCTAACGCATACCCTTACCTAACCCTAACCCTAACCGAAACCCTAACCCTAACCCTAACCCTAAACCTAACCCTTACCCTAACCCTAACCCTAACCCTAAATCTTACCCTTACCCTAACCCTACCCTAACGTTAACCCCAACCCTAAATCTAATCCTAACCCTAACCCTTACCCTTACCCTAACCCTAAACCTAAACGTAACCCTAACCCTAACCTTAACCCTAACCCTTACCCCAAACCTAACCCTAAACCGAACCATATCCCTCATCCTTTCCTAACCCTAACCCTAACTCTAACCTAAACCTAACCTAACCCTAAACCTAAACCTTACCCTTACCCTAACCCCAACCCTAAACCGAACCGTAACCCTTACCCTTACCCTAACTCTAACCCTAACCCTAAATCTAACCCTAACCCTAAACTTAACCCTAACCCTTACCCTTACCCTAAACCTAACCCTAACACTAACGCTTACCCTTACCCTTACCCTAACCCTAAACCTAACCCTAAACCTCAACCTAACCCTTACTCTTACCCTAAACCTCACCCTAAACCTAACCTACCTAACCCTAACCCTTACCCTTACCCTCACACTAACCCTAAACTTAACCCTAACCGTAACCCTTATCCTTACCAAAACCCTAACATTAACTCTATCCATAACCCTAAATCTAACCATAAACCTAACCCTTACCCTTACCCTAAACCTAAATCTAAACCAAACCCTAAAACTTACCCTTACCCTAACCCTAACCATAACCCTAACTATAACCGTAACCTTAACCCTAACCCTTAACCTAACCCTAACCCTAACCCTCACAGTAACCCTTATCCTTACCCTAACCCTAACCCTAACCCTCACCCTAACCAACCCTAACCTTAAACCTCACGTTTACCCTTACCCTAAGCGTAACCCTAAACCTAACCCTAACCCTTACCCGTACCCTAACCCTAACCCTATCCGTAAACCTAACCCTAACCCTACCCTTAAACCTTACCCTTACCTAACCCTAACCCTAAACTTAACCCCAACCCTAAACCTAACCCTAACCCTAACCCTTAACCTAACACCTACCCTAACCCTACCCTAACCCTAACCCTTACCCTTACCCTAACACTAACA
>NW_028327513.1:247865-280051 GCF_031878675.1 Megascapheus bottae | reverse complement strand
TGGATAGGATTAGGGTTAGGGTAAAGGTTATGGTTAGGGTTAGGGGTAGGTTTAGGGTAAGGGTATGTGTTAGGGTTAGGGTTAAGGTAAGGGTAAGGGTTAGGATTAGGGTTAGGGTAGGGTAAGGTAAGGGTTAGGGTTATGTTCAGGGTAAGGGTTAGCGTTAGGGTATGGGTAAGGGCTAGGGATAGGGTTAGGGTTAGGGTAAGGGTAAGGGTTAGGGTTAGGGTTAGGGTTAGGTTTATGGTGAAGGTTAGGGTTAGGGTTAGGGTTAGGGTTAGGGTTAGGGTTAGGGTTAGGGTTAGGTTTGGGTTAGGGTTAGGGCTAGGGTTAGCAATAAGGTTAGGATTAGGGTTAGGGTAAGTGTAAGGATTAGGGTTAGGGTTAGGGTTAGGGGTTAGGGTTAAAGTTAGGGTTAGTGTTAAGGTAAGGGTAAGGGTTAGTATTAGGGTTACGGTTAGGGTCAGGTAAGGGTTAGGGTTAGGGTTAGTGTTAGGGTTAGGGTTTGGGTAAGGGTAAGTGTTTCGGTTAGGTTTAGGGTTAGGGTTAGGGTTAGAGTTAGATTTAGGGTTAGTGTTAGTGTTAGGGTTAAGGTAAGTGTTTGGGTAGGGTTAGGGTTAGGGTAAGGGTGAGGGTTAGGGTTAGGGTTAGGGTTAGGGTTAGGGTTTGGGTAAGGGTAAGTGTTACGGTTAGGTTTAGGGTTAGGGTTAGGGTAAGCGTAAGGTTTAGGTTAGGGTTATGGTTAGGGGTTAGGGTTAGGGTTAGGGTTAAGGTACGGGTACGGGTTAGGGTGCGGGTTAGGGTTAGGGTTAGGGCTCGGGTTAGCAATAAGGTTAGGATTAGGGTTCGGTAAGTGTACAGGGTTAGGGTTAGGGTTAGGGGTTAGGGTTAAAGTTAGGGTTAGTGTTAAGGTACGGGTAAGGTTCGTCTTCGGGTTGCGGTTCGGGTCCGGGTACGGGTTAGGGTTAGAGTTATTGTTAGTGTTCGTTACTGGTTCGGGTACGGGTCAGGGTTAGGGTTAGGTTCAGGGTAAGGTTCAGCGTGAGGGTACGTGTACGGGTTCGGGTTAGGGTTCGGGTTAGGGTACGGGTCATGGTTAGGAATAGGGTTAGGGATAGGGTGACGTTTAGGGTTAGGGTTAGGCTTTGGGTCAGGGTACGTGTTCGTGTTCTGGTTCGCGTTCGGGTTCGGCTTAGGGCTCGGGTACGGGTCCGGCTTCGGGTTGGGGTTAGGGACCGGGTTAGGGTTAGGCTTCGGGTTACGTGGTTCGGGCCCGGGTACGGCGTCGGGCACCCCATCCGGTCCGGTATGGGTACGGGTCCGGGTCCGTGATCGGAACGGGTACGGGATCGGATTCGGCTCCGGGTCCGGTTAGGGTTCGGGTTACGGGTTCGGGTCCGGGTACGGGTTCGGGTACGGATTCTGGTACCGGTACGGGCCCGGGACCGGGTAGGGGTACGCCACCGGTTACGGGTTCGGGTTCGGGTCGGGTTGGGGTTCGGTTTCGGGGTTATCGTTCGGGTACGGGTAGGGTCCGGGTTCGGTACGGGATCGGGGTTCGGTACGGGTTCGGGATCGCGATCGGGTTATCGGGTTCGGGAGCGGGCACCGCTTCCGGACCGGTACGGGGTACGGGTACGGGTACGGGTTCGGGTCCCGGTACGGGATCGGGTACGGGTGCGGGTACGGTTCCGCGATACGGGATCGGGACCGAGTACGCCATCCGGAACGGGTCCGGGATCGGGTCCGGGACCGGGAACGGGTTCGGGAACGGGGTCGGGATCCGGATCCGGTCCGGGAACGGTAACGGGTATGGGGAACGGGTACGGCTACGGGTCCGGGACCGGGACGGAACGAATCGGTACCCGGTACGGGATCGGGTACGGAACCGGGTACGCGAACGGGACCGGGACCGGGTACGGGTACGGGATCGGGTACGGTACCGGTAGGGGGATCCGCTACGGGTCCGGGAACGGGATCGGTAAGGGGATACGGGATCGGCTACGGGACCGGGACCGGGTACGGGAACGAAACGGGACCGGGAACACGAACGGGTACGGGTAACGGAAACGGGAACGCGAACGCGACCGCGACCGGGAACGGGAACGGGAACGGGATCGGGACCGGCAACGGAAACGGGCACGGGTACGGGACCGAATACGGGTACGGGAACGGGGTCGGGAACCACTACCGCATCGGATAAGGGATCGGGACCGGGACCGGTATCGGGAACGCGTACGGGAACGGGCCCGCCTACGGGATCGGGATCGGGACCGAGTGCGGGTACGGGTACCGGATCGGGGAACGGGTACCGGAACGGGTACGGGAACGGGTACCGGACCGGGTCCGGGACGGGTACGGGATCGGGTACGGGTACGGGTACCGGGTCCGCCTACGGGAACGGGACCGGGACGGGGTACGGGTACGGATCCGGGACCGGTTTCGCCAGCGGGACCGGGTCCGGGTACGGGTACGGGAACGGGTACCGGACCGGGACCAGGTACGGATACGGGTACGGCATCGGGAACGGCACCGGGACCGGGAACGGGTACCGTAAACGGGAACGGGATCGGGTACGGGACCGGGACCGGGAACGGGTACGGGAACGGGAACGGGAACGGGTACGGGAACCGGAACGGGAACGGGAACGGGACCGGGACCGGGAGCGGGAACGGCTACGGGAACGGGGAACGGGAACGGGAACGGGACCGGGACCGGAACGGGAACGCGAACGGGAACGGAGAACGGAAACGGGATCGGGAACGGGATCCGGACCAGGAACGGGAACGGGAACGGGAACGGGCACGGGACCGGGACCAGAAACGGGTACGGGAACGGGAACGGAAACGAGACCGGGACCAGCAACGGGAACGGGAACGGATACGGGACCGGGACCGGGAACGGGTACGGAAACGGGAACGACGGACGGGAACGAGAGCGGCAGCGGGAACGGAATCGGGAACGGCAACGAGACCGGGACCGGTAACGGGTGCGGGAACGGGTACGAATACGGGAACGGGAACGGGACCGGGACCGGGAACGGGAACGGGAACGCGATCGGGAACGGGTACCGGAACGGGAACGGGTACGGGAACGGATACGGGAACCGGAACGGGACCGGGACCGGGAACGGGACCGGAACCGAGTACGGGAACGGGAACGGGAGCGGGAACGGAGAACGGGAACGGGTACCAGAACGCGAACGGGAACCGGAACGGAAACCGGCCCGGGACCGGGAACGGAACCGGAAACGGGAACGCGAACTGGAACCAGAACGGGAACGGGAACGGAAACGGGAACCGGCCCCGGGACCGGCAACGAGACAGGGACGGGAACGGGAACGGGAACGGGCCCCGCAACGGGAACGGGAACGGGAACGGGACCGAAACGGGTACGGAAACGGGGACGAGAACGCCAACCGGAACGGATAAGGGAACGAAACCGGGTCCGGGTACGGGATCGCGATCGAGAACGGGCCGCCAACGGGAACGGGAACGGGAACGGGACCGGGTACGGGTACGGGAACGGGATCGCCCACCGGTACGGGAACTGGAACGGGACCGTGACCGAGAACGGAAACGGGTACGGGAACGGGGAACGGGAACCGCAACGGGATCGGGAACCGGACCGGGACCGGGAACGGGAACGGGTACGGGACCGGGACCGGGAACGGGAACGGGAACGGGCACAGGGAACGGGAACGGGAACGGGATCGGGAACGGCAACGTGACCGGGACAGGGAACGGGAACGGGAACGGGAACGGAAACGGCAACGGGAACTGGACCAGGACCGGGACCGGAAACGGGAACGGGAACGAGAACGGGAACGGGAACGGGAACCGGAACGGGTACGGGAACGGGACCGGGACCGGGACCGGCAACGGGAACGGCAACGGGAACGGGGAACGGGAACGGGAAAGGGAACGGGAACCGGAACGGGCCCGGGCCCGGTAACGCGAACGGGAACGGGAACCGGGTACGGGTACGGGAACGGGAACAGCACCAGGAACGGGAACGGGAACGGCAACGGGACCGAGACCAGAAACGGGAACGGGAACGGGCACGGGAACGGGACAGGGACCGGGAACGGGAACGCAAACGGGAACGGAACGGCAACAGGAACGGGACCGGGGCCGGGAACGGGAACGGGAACGGGACCGGGAACGGGAACGGGAACGAGGGACGGGAACGAGACCGGGTACGAGAACGGAAACGGGAACGGGAACGGGACCGGGACCAGGAACGGGAGCGGAAACGGGAACCGGCCCGGGACCGGGAACGGGACCGGGAACGGGAACGGGTACGCCCACCGAAACGGCAACGGGAACGGGACCGAGTCCGAGAACGGGAACGGAATCGGGAACGGGCCACGGGTACCGCAACGGGAACGGGAACCGGACCCGGACCGGGATCGGGAACGGGAACGGGACCCGGAACGGGTACGGGAACGGAAACGGGAACCGGACCGGGACCGGGAACGGGAACGGGAACGGGCACAGAAACGGGACGGGAACGGGAACGGGAACGGGAACGGGGAACGGGACCGGGACCGGTAACGGGAACCGGAACGGGAACGGCCCCGGGAGCGCGAACGGGAAAGGGGAACGGCAACGGGAACGGGAACGGGCCCGGGACCGGGCAAGGGTACGGGAACCCGAACGGGTACGCCACCCGGTTCGGGATCGGGACCGGGACCGGCAAAGGGAACGGGTACGGGCCCGGGACCGGTAACGGGATCGGGTACGGGACCGGGACCGGGAACGGGTACGAGTACGGGAACGGGATCCGGAACGGGAACGGGAACGGGACGGGACCGGGTACGGGAACGGTACCGGGACCGGATACGCGACCGGGACCGGGAACGGGTACGGGTACGGCAACGCAAACGGGTACGGGTACGGGACCGGGACCGGGTACGGGAACGGGAACGAGAACGGGAACGGGTACCGAAACGGGATCGGGAACGGGACCGGGACCGGGTACGGGATCGGCAACGGGTACGGGGTACGGGAACGGGTACGTGACCGAGACCGGAAACGGGTACGCGAACGGGTACGGGGATCGGGAACGGGATCGGGAACGGGTACCGGACCAGATACGGGAACGGGAACGGGTACGGGTACGGGCACCGGACCGGGACCAGTATACGGCAACGGATAACGGGTACGGGATCGGGACCGGGACCGGGTACGGGAACGGGACCGGGAACGGGACCGGGACCGGGAACGGGTACGTAAACGACGGACGGGAACGAGAACGGCAGCGGGTACGGTATACGGGATCGGCAACGAGACCGGGACGGGAACGGGAACGGGAACGGGCACGGGAACGGGGACGGGAACGGGAACGGGAACGGGACCGGGTACCGGAACCGGTACGGGAACGGGAGCGCGAACGCGAACGGGAACGGGAACGGGGGATCCAGCTCGGGAACGGGACCGGGAACGGGATCCGGAACGGGAACGGGAACGGGAACGGCAACGGGTACGGGGACCGTAACCGAGTACGGGAACGGGTACGGGACCGAGAACGGGAAAGGAAACGGGTATCGAGGCACGGGTACGAGACCGAGAACGGGAACGGAAACGGGAACGGGAACGGGACCGGGACCTGATACGGGTATCGGGAACCGAAACGGGAACGGGACCGGGACCGGGTACGGCAACGGGAACGGGAACGAGACCGGGTACGGAAACGGGAACGCGTACGAGGGACGGGTACGAGACCGGGTACGGGAGCGGTATCGGGTACGGGAACGGATACGGGACCGGGAACGGGTGCGGGAACGGGAACGGATACCGGAACGGGAACAGGACCGAGACCGGGAACGGGAACGGGAACGGGACCCGGACCGGGAACGAGAACGGGAACAAGAACGGGAACGGAAACGGGAACCAGACCGGGACCGGGAACGGGAACGGGAACGGGAACGGGCACTGAAACGGAAACGGGAACGGGAACGGGTACGGCACCGGGACCGGGAACGGGAACCGGAACGCGACGGGATCGGGAAGGGGAACGGGACCGGGAACGATAACGGGACCGGGTACGGCAACGCGAACGGAAACGGTAACGAGAACGGGAACGGCACCGCGACCGGGAACGGGAACGGGTACGGGACGGGACCGCGAACGGGAACGGAACCGGGTCCGGTAACGCGAGCGGGACCGAGTCCGGGAACGGGAACGGGTCCGGGACCAGGTACGGGAACGGGATCGGGTACGGGAGCCGGTTCGGGAACCGCTACGGCAATGGGACCGGGACCGAGTTCGTGAACCGGAACGGGTACGGGAACGGGTACGGCTTCGGGCACGGGTCCGGGACCGGGAACGGGTAGGGGAACGGGACCGGGATCGGGATCGGGTACGGCAACGAGGAACGGGACCGAGAACGGGTACGGGAACCGGTACGGGAACGGGGACGGGAACCCCAACCGGATCGGATAATGGGTACGGGACCGGGTCCGAGTACGGGTACGGGTTCGGAATCCGCACCGGGACGGGGTACGCGTTCGAGTACGGGTTCGGGGACCGGGTACGCGAACCGGAACGGATACGGCAACCGGAACGGGACCGGGACCGGGAACGGGATAGGGACGGGAACGGAATCGGGAACGGGAACGCGACCGGGACCGGGAACGGGATCGGGAACGGGAAGGGGAACGGAAACGGGGTAACGGAACGGGAACGGGTCCGGGACCGGGAACGGGAACGATTCGGGACCGGGAACGGGAACGGGTACCGATACGGTAACGTGAACGGGACCGGGACCCGGAACGGGTACGGGAACGCGAACGGATACGGGTACGGGTACCGGTACGGGACCGGGAACGGGAACGGATACGGGAACGGGAGCCGGAACGGGAACGGGAACGGGATCGGGACCGGGACCGAGTACGGGAACGGGAACGGGAACGGCAACGGGAACGGGACCAGGACCGGGAACGGAATAGGATACGGGAACGGGAACGGGACCGGGACCGGGAACGGGAACTGGAACGGGAACGGGGAACGGGAACGAGGAACGGGATCGGATACGAGAACGGGAACAGGAACGGGACCGGCACCGCGAACGGGAACGGAAACGGGAACCAGAACGGGCCCGGGACCGAGTACGGGACCGAGAACGGGAACGGGAACGGATACGGCAGCGGCAACGGGACCGGGTACGGGAACGGGACTGGGAGCGGGTACGGCAACGGGCACCCCAACCATACGGAAACGGGAACGGTGAACGGGAACGGAAACGAGAACGGGTACGGGACCGGCAACGGGAACGGGTACGGGAACGGGACCGGGATCGGGTACGGGTACGGCAACGCAAACCGTATCGGGAACGAGTACGGCACCGGGACCGAGAACGGGTACGGGAACGGGAACAGGAACGGGAAAGGGGATCGGAACGGGAACGGGCACGGAATCCAGAACGGGAACGGGAGCGGGACCGGTATCGGGAACAGATACGGGAACGGGAACCAGAACGACAACGGTAACGGAAACGGGACCGCGAACGGGTACGGGAACCGGAACGGGAACGGGAACGGCTCCGGGACCGGGAACGGTAACGGAAACGGATCCGCGAACAGGAACGGGAACGGGCACGGGACCGGGACCGGATTCGGGTACGGGATAAGGATCGGGGAACGGGAACCGAAACGGGACCGGGACCCGGACCAGGAACGGGGACGGGTACGGGATCTGTTACCGCACCGGGTCCAGGTCCGGAAGCGGGTACGGGTACGGCAACGGGATCGGGACAGGGCCCGGGAACGGGATCGGGACCGGGACCGGGAACGGGATCGGGTACGGGAACGAGGGACGGGAACGAGAACGGGAACGGGTACGGAAACGGGAACGGCAACGTGACCGGGACCGGGAACGGGAGCGGAAACGGGTACGGAAACGGTAACGGGAACGGGAACGGGACCGGGACCGGGACCGGGAACGGGAACGCGAACGGAAACGGGAACCGGAACGGGAACGGGAACGGGTATGGGAACGATATGGGGAACCGCAACGGGTACGGAACCGTAACCGAGAACGGGAACGGGTACGGGACCCCGACCGGGAACGCGAACGGAATCGGGAACCGTAACGGGTACGGCAACGAGAACGGGAACGGGACCGAGACCGCGAACGGGAACGGGAACGGGACCGGGAACGGGAACGCGGCCGGGAACGGGGAAAGACCGCGGGTACGGGAACGGTAAAGGGATACGGGAACGGGACCGGGACCGGGTACGGAAACGGAAACGGGAAGGGGAACCGCAACCGGAACGGGAACGGGACCGGGACCGGTGATCGAGAACGGGAACGGGAACGGGACCGCGAACGGGAACGGGAACGGGAGCGGGAGCGGGAACGGGAACGGGAACGGGAAACGCGACCGGGAACAGGTACGGGAACGGGACCCGCACCGAGAACCCGAACGGCAACGGGAACGGGCACGGGAACGGCACCGGGACCGGGAACGGGGAACGGGTACGGGACTGGGGACGGGACCGGGATCAAGTACGGGCACAGGTCCGGATCGGGTACGGGACCGGGTTCGGGTACAGGTCCGGGTCCATCTACGGCTACGGTACGGTACGGGATCCGGTACGGATACCGCGTCCGGGATCCGGTACGGGAACGGAAACGGGACCGGGAACGGGTACGGAATCGGGACCGGGACCGAGAACGGGTACGGGAACGGGAACGGGAACAGGTACGCTACCGGATCCGGGATCGGGTACGGGTACGGGTACGAGTACGGAAACGCCTACCGCATCCGGACCTGATCGGAAACGGGATCCGGATCCCGAACCGGAACGGGACCGGGTACGGGATCAGGTACGCGAACAGGGTACGGGAACGGGACCGGGCACGGGACCGGGACCGGTAACAGCAACGGGAACAGGAACGGGGTACGGGAACGGGTACGGGAACCGGACCGGGTCCGAGAACGGGTACGGGAACGGGAACGGAAAGGGGACCGGGACCGATTACGGAACGGGTACGGGATTGGAATCGGGACCGCGTCTGAGTACGCGTATCGGGAACGGGAACGGGAACAGTAACCGCACCGGGACCAGGACCGGTAGCGGGATCGGGAACGGCATCGGGAACGTGGACCGGGCCCGGGAACGGGATCCGGACCGGGACCGGGTACGGGAACGGGAACGGGATCGTGGGACGGGAACGAGAACGGGAACGGGTACGGTAACGGGTACGGCAACGAGACCGGGACCGGGAACGGGAGCGGAAACGGGTACGGAAACGGTATCGGTAACGGGAACGGGACCGGGACCGGGACCGGGAACGGGTACGCGTACGGGTACGGGTACCGGAACGGGATCGGGAACGGGAACGGGAACGGAACGGGTACCGCAACGGGAACGGAACCGAAACCGAGAACGGGAACGGGAACGGGACCCCGACCGGGAACGCGAACGGGAACGGGAACCGAAACGGGAACGGCAACGAGAACGGGATCGGGACCGAGACCGCGAACGGGAACGGGAACGGGACCGGGAACGGGAACGCGGCCGGGAACGGGTAAGACCGCGGGAACGGGAACGGATAAGGGAACGGGAACGGGACCGGGACCGGGTACGTAAACGGTAACGGGAAGGGGAACCGCAACCGGACCGGGAACGGGACCGGGACCGGGAACGAGAACGGGAACGGGAACGGGACCGCGTACGGGAACGGGAACGGGAGCGGGAGCGGGAACGGGAACGGGAACGGGATACGCGACCGGGAACAGGTACGGGAACGGGACCCGCACCAAGAACCCGTACGGCAACGGGAACGGGCACGGGAACGGCACCGGGACCGGGTACGGGAACGGGAACGGGACTGGGGAACGGGACCGGGAACAAGAACGGGCACAGGTCCGGTTCGGGATCGGGACCGGGATCGGGAACTGGTCCGGGACCTACATCGGCAACGGATACGGGAACCGGTACGGAACCGCGACCGGGAACCGGATCGGGTACGGTTACGGGACCGGGAACGGGATCGGTATCGGGACCGGGTCCGAGAACGGGAACGGGTTCGGGTACGGGATCAGGTACGCTACCGGTACCGGGATCGGGTACGGGAACGGGATCGTGTACGGTTACGCCTACCGCATCCGGACCTGTACGGATCGGGTACCGGTACCCGTACCGGAACGGGACCGGGTACGGGATCAGGATCGCGTACTGGGTACGGGTACGGGACCGGGCACGGGACCGGGACCGGATACTGCTACGGGTACAGGAACGGGGTTCGGGTACGGGAACGGGTTCCGGACCGGGACCGAGAACGGGTACGGGTACGGGTACGGAAAGGGGACCGGGACCGAATACGGAACGGGAACGGGATATGGATACGGGTCCGCGACTGTGAACGCGATCGGGTACGGGATCGGGTACAGATACCGCACCGGGTCCAGGTCCGGAAGCGGGTACGGGAACGGCATCGGGATCGGGACCGGGCCCGGGATCGGGTACCGGACCGGGACCGGGTACGGGTACGGGTACGGGAACGAGGGACGGGAACGAGATCGGGATCGGGAACGGATACGGGTTCGGCATCGAGACCGGGACCGGGTACGGGAGCGGAAACGGGATACGGTAACGGTTACGGATTCGGGTACGGGACCGGGACCGGGACCGGGAACGGGTACGCGAACGGGAACGGGAACCGGAACGGGAACGGGTACGGGAACGGGTACGGAAACGGGAACCGCAACGGGAACGGAACCGTAACCGAGAACGGGAACGGGTACGGGACCCCGACCGGGTACGCGAACGGGAACGGGATCCGAAACGGGAACGGCAACGAGTACGGGTACGGGACCGAGACCGCGAACGGGTACGGGAACGGGACCGGGTACGGGAACGCGGCCGGGAACGGGATAGACCGCGGGAACGGGAACGGATAAGGGATCGGGAACGGGACCGGGACCGGGAACGGCCACCCCGACAGTGTGTCACACTCTCCCCCCCCCCCCGGCGGCGGCGGCCCCGCGCGCGCACCCCCCCGCCAGTGCGTCCTCCCCCTTACCCCAACCCCTCCCCCACCCCCCCCCCTACCCCTCCCCCTCTTCCCCCCCTCCCCCTTCCTCTCCCCCTCCCCTACCCCTCACCCTCCCCCTCCCTCATCCCCTACCCCACCCCCTCCCCTCATCCTCACCCACCCCTACCCCTCCCCCTAACGCTCCCCCTTCCTTTACCCTCCCCTACCCCTCCCCTTAACCTTCACCTACCCTCATCTTACCCCTCACCTCCCCCTCCCCCTACCCCTCACCCTACCCTTACCCTCCCCTACCTCTACCCCTACCCTTCCCCTTACCCTTCCCCTAACCCTACACCTCACCTCACCTACCCTACCCCTCCCCTACCCCTTACCCTTACCACTACGCCTAACCCTCACCCTCACCCTCCCCCTAACACTCACCCTACCCCCTACCCCTAACCCTAACCCTCACCCTTACCCTTACCTTACCCTACCCTTTCCCTTACCCTAACCCTAATCCTAACCCTAACCCTCAACCTTACCATTACCCTTAGCGTAAACATAACCCTAACCCTAACCCTAACTCTAACACATACTCTTACCCTAAACCAAACCCTAACCCTAACCTAAAACTTACCCTTACCCCAAACCTAACCCTAACCCTAACCCTAACACTTACCCTTACCTTAACCCTAACCCTAACCCGAACCCCTAACCATAACCCTAATCATAAACCTTACCCTTACCCTATCCCTTACCCTAACCCTAACCCATAACTCTAACCATAACCCTAACCCTTACCCTAACCGTAACGGTAACCTTAACCCTAAACCTAACATTACCGTAAGCTTAATTCTAAACCTAACACTAACCCTAACCCTAACCCTAACCCTTAACCTTAATCTAACCATAACCCTAACCCTAACCCTAACCCTAACACTTACCCTTACCCTAAACCTAACCCTAACCCTTACCCTAAACCTAACCCTAACCTTAACCCTTACGCTTAACCTAACCTTAACCCTAAACCTAATCCTAAGAATTACCCTTACCATAACCCTAACCCTGACCCTAACCCGAACCTTACCATATCCCTAACAATAACCCTTACCCTAACCCCATACCCTAACCCTAACCCTAACCCTTACCCTTATCCTAACCCTATCCCTAACCCTAAGCCTAACGGTAACAATTATCTTTACCCTAACCCTAACCATAACCCTTACTCTAAACCCTAACCCTAACCCTAACCCTCACCCTCACCCTAACCCTAACCCTAACGCTTACCCTAACCCTAACCCTAACACTAACCCTTACCCTTACCCTAACCCTGACCGTAATCTTAACCCCAACCCTAAACCTAAACCTAACCCTTACCCTTACCCTAACCCTAACCCAAAACCTAACCCTAACCCTCTTACAAACCCTAACCCTTCCTCTAACCCTAACCCTTACCCTAACCCTAACCCTAACTCTTACACTTACCCTAACCCTAACACTAATCCTAACCCTAAACTTAACCCTAACCCTAACGCTAACCCTTACTTTTACCCTAACCCTAACCCTAACACTTAAACTTAACCTAACCCTAATCTTAACCCTAAACCTAACCCTAACCCTAACCCTAACCCTAACCTTAACCCTAACCCTAACTCTAACCCTAACCCTTACCCTTACCCTTACCCTAACCCTAAACCTAAACCTAAACCTAACCCTAAACCTCACCCTAACCCTTACCCTTACACTAAGCCTAACCCTAAACCTAACCCTAACCCTAACACTAACCCTACCCACTAACCCTAACCCTAACCCTAACCCTTACCCTTACCTTAACCCTAACCCTTTCCCTTACCCTAACCCTAATCCTAACCCTAACCCTCAACCTTACCATTACCCTTAGCGTAAACATAACCCTAACCCTAACCCTAACTCTAACACATACTCTTACCCTAAACCAAACCCTAACCCTAACCTAAAACTTACCCTTACCCCAAACCTAACCCTAACCCTAACCCTAACACTTACCCTTACCTTAACCCTAACCCTAACCCGAACCCCTAACCATAACCCTAATCATAAACCTTACCCTTACCCTATCCCTTACCCTAACCCTAACCCATAACTCTAACCATAACCCTAACCCTTACCCTAACCGTAACGGTAACCTTAACCCTAAACCTAACATTACCGTAAGCTTAATTCTAAACCTAACACTAACCCTAACCCTAACCCTAACCCTTAACCTTAATCTAACCATAACCCTAACCCTAACCCTAACCCTAACACTTACCCTTACCCTAAACCTAACCCTAACCCTTACCCTAAACCTAACCCTAACCTTAACCCTTACGCTTAACCTAACCTTAACCCTAAACCTAATCCTAAGAATTACCCTTACCATAACCCTAACCCTGACCCTAACCCGAACCTTACCATATCCCTAACAATAACCCTTACCCTAACCCCATACCCTAACCCTAACCCTAACCCTTACCCTTATCCTAACCCTATCCCTAACCCTAAGCCTAACGGTAACACTTATCTTTACCCTAACCCTAACCATAACCCTTACTCTAAACCCTAACCCTAACCCTAACCCTCACCCTCACCCTAACCCTAACCCTAACGCTTACCCTAACCCTAACCCTAACACTAACCCTTACCCTTACCCTAACCCTAACCGTAATCTTAACCCCAACCCTAAACCTAAACCTAACCCTTACCCTTACCCTAACCCTAACCCAAAACCTAACCCTAACCCTCTTACAAACCCTAACCCTTCCTCTAACCCTAACCCTTACCCTAACCCTAACCCTAACTCTTACACTTACCCTAACCCTAACACTAATCCTAACCCTAAACTTAACCCTAAACCTAACGCTAACCCTTACTTTTACCCTAACCCTAACCCTAACACTTAAACTTAACCTAACCCTAATCTTAACCCCAAAACTAACCCAAACCCTAACCCTAACCCTAACCTTAACCCTAAACCTAACTCTAACCCTAACCCTTACCCTTACCCTTACCCTAACCCTAACCCTAAACCTAAACCTAACCCTAAACCTCACCCTAACCCTTACCCTTACACTAAGCCTAACCCTAAACCTAACCCTAACCCTAACACTAACCCTTACCCACTAACCCTAACCCTAACCCTAACCCTTACCCTTACCCTAACCCTAACCCTTTCCCATACCCTAACCCTAATCCTAACCCTAACCCTCAACCTTACCATTACCCTTAGCGTAAACATAACCCTAACCCTACCCTAACCATTACCTTGACCCTTACCCTAAACGTAACCCTAACCCCTAACCAAAACCCTAACCCTAAACCTTACCCTTACCCTATCCCTAACCCTAACCATAACGCGTAACCCTAAACCTAAACCTAACCCTTACCCTTAGCCTAACCCTAACCCTAACCTTAACCCTAACCCTAACTCTTACCCTAAACCTAAACCTAATACTAACATTAACCCTAACCCTAAACATAACCCTAAACCTTACCCTCACCCTAACCCTAACATTAAACCTATCCCTAACCCTAACCTAACCCCAAACCCTAACCATAACCCTAACCCTAACCCTAACACTTACCCTTATCCTAACACTAACCCTAAACTTAAAGCTAATCCTAACCCTAACCCTAACCCTTACCCTAACCCTAACCCTAACCCTAATCCTTACCCTAACCCTAACACTAAACCTAACCCTAACCCTAACCCTAAACCTAAATTAATGTTATCCCTAAGCCTAACCCTCACCCATACCCTAACCCTAACCCTGACCCTAATCCTCATCCTAAACCTAACCCTAACCCCTAACACTTACCCTAACACTTACCCTTTCCCTAACAGTAACCCTAAACCTAACCCTAACTCGTAGCCTTACCCTAACCATAACCCTAACACTAAACCTAACCCTAACACTAACCCTAACCCCTAACCCTAACCATAACCCTAACCCTTACCCTTACCCTAACCCTAACCCTAAACCAAAACCTAACCCTTACCATTACCCTAACCCTAATCCTAACCCTAACCCTAACCCTAACACTGACCCTTACCCTAACCCTAACCCTAACCCTAACCTTCACCTAACCCTAAACCTAACCCTAACCCTTACCCTAACCTTAACCCTAACCCTAAACCTAACTCTAACCCTAACCCTAACCTTTACCCTTACCCTAACACGAAACCTAAACTTAACCCTAACCCTAACCCTTACCCTAAACTAACCCTAACCCTTACCCTTACCCTAACCCTAACCTAAACCCCTAAACCTAACCCCAACCCTAACCCTAACCCTAACCCTTACCCTTACTCTAACCCTAACCCTAAACCTAACCCTACCCAAACCCTAACCCTTACCCTTACCCTAACCGTAATCCTAAACCTAACCTTAACTCTAACCCTTACCCCTAACCCTAACACTAACTCTAACCCCTACCCTTATCGTAAACCTAACCCTAACCCTAACACTTACCCTTACCCTAACCCAAAACCTAACCTTAATGTTAACCCTACCCCTAACCCTAACCTTAACCCTAACCCTAACACTTACCCTAACCACTAATCCTAACCCTAACCCTAACCCTTACCCTAACCCCAACCCTAACCCTTACCCTTACCCTATCCCTAATCCTAACCCTAACCCTAACCCTAACCTTAACACTAACACTTACCCTTACCCAAAGCCTAATCGTAACCCTAACCTTCACCCTAACCCTAACCCTAACCCTAACCATTACCCTTACCCTAACCCTAACCCTTACACTTACCCTCACGCTAAACCTTACCCTGAACCTAACCCTAACTCTTACCCTACCCTAACCCTAACCCTAACCCTTACGCTTATCCTAACCCTAACACTAAACCTAAACCTAACTCTAAGCCTAACC
The DNA here is from genome assembly GCF_031878675.1 of Megascapheus bottae. Taxonomy (NCBI): domain Eukaryota; kingdom Metazoa; phylum Chordata; class Mammalia; order Rodentia; family Geomyidae; genus Megascapheus; species Megascapheus bottae. The sequence continues at coordinate 264,161 of NW_028327513.1, read as the reverse complement.
CTTACCCTAAAACTAACCCTTACCCTAACCCCAACCCTAACCCTAACGCTAACCTTAACCCTAACCCTTACCCTTATCCTAACCCTAACCCTAACCCTAAACCTAAACATATCCCTAACCCTAACCCTAACCCTAACCCTTACCCTTACATTAACCCTAAACCTAACCCTAACAATAACCCTAACACTAACCCTTACCTTTACCCTAACCCTAACCCTAACCCTTACACTTACCATAACCCTAACCGTAAACCTAACCCTAACCCTCACCCTAACCCTTACCCTAAACCTAACCCTAACCCTAAACCTCACCCTAACCCTTACACTAACCCTACCCACTAACTCTAACCCTAAACCTAACCCTTACACGAACCCTAACCCTAATCCTAACCCTTACCCTGACCCTAACCCTAAACTTAACCCTAACCCTAAACATTACCCTTACCCTAACCCTAACCCTAAACCTAACCCTAACACTTACACTAACCCTATCCACTAACCCTAAACCAAACCCTAACACTTACCCGAACCCTAACCCTAACACTTAAACTTACCCTAACCCTAATCCTAACCCTAACCCTAACCCTAACCTTAACCCTAACCCTTACCCTAACCCTATCAGTAACCCCTAACCCTAACCCTAACGCTAACGCTCACCCTAACCCTAACCTTAACCGTAACCCTTACCCTAACCCTAACCCTAACCCTAACCCCTAACCCTATCCCTAACCCTAACCCTAACCCTACCCTTACACTAAGCCTAACCCTAAACCTAACCCTCATCCTAACACTAACCCTACCTACTAAAACTAACCCTAACCCTTACCCTTACCCTAACCCTGACCCTAACCCTAACCCTTACCCTTACCCTAACCCTAACCCTAAACCTAAGCCTAAACATTACCCTTACCGTATCCCTAACCCTAACCCTAACCCTAACCCTAAACATTACCTTAACCCTAACCCTAACCCTAACCCTAACCCCTAACCCTAACTCTAACCCTAAACCTTACACTTACACTAACCCTAACCCTAACCCCTAACCCTAATCCTAACCCTAACCCTTACCCTTACCCTAACCCTAACCCTAAACTTAACCCTAACCCTAACACTAACCCTAACCCTAACCCTTACCCTTACCCTAACCCTAACCCTAAAGCTAAGCCTAACCCTAACCCTAACCCTTACCCTTACGCTAAACCTTACCCTGAACCTAACCCTAACCCTTACCCTACCCTAACCCTAACCCTAACCTTAACCCTAACCCTAACACTAACCCTAACCCTTACCCTTACCCTAACCCTAACCCTAAACCTTACCCTTGCCCTAACCCTAACCCAAAGCCTTACCCTTACCCTAACCCTAACCTTGATGCTAACCCTAACTGTAACCCTAACCCAAGCCCTTACCCTTTCCCTAACCCTAACCCTAATCCTAACCCAAACCCTAACTCTCACCCTTTTCCTAACCCTAACCTTAACCCTAAACCTTACCCTTACCCTAACCCTAACCCTAACCCTAACCCTAACCCTAACCCTAAACATATCCCTAACCCTAACCCTAACCCTTACCCTTACCGTAACCCTAAACCTAACCCTAACCCTAACCTTTACCCTAACCCTAACCCTAACCCTTACCGTTACCTTAACCCTAACCCTAATCTTAACCCTATTCCCTAACCCTAAACCTAACCCTAACACTTACACTTACCCTAACCCTAATCCTAAACTTATTGCTAACCCTAACCCTAACCCTTACCCTAACCCTTACCCTTTCCTTAACCCTAAACCTCACCCTAACCATTACCCTTACCCTAACCCTAACCCTAAACCTAACACTAACCCTTACACTAACCCTACCCACTAACCCTAACCCTAACCCTTACCCTAACCCTAACCCTAACCCTTCCCCTTACCCTAACCATAATCCTAACCCTAACCCTAAATCTAACCCTAACCCTTACCCATACCCTAACCCTAGCCCTAACCCTAACCCTAAACATTACACTTACCCTAAGCCTAACCCTAACCCTAACCATTATCATAACCCTAACCCTAACCCTAACCCTTAACCCTAACCCTAACTCTAAACCTTGCCCTTTCCCTAACCGTAACCCTAACCCAAACCCTAACCCTAACCCCTAACCCTAATCCTAACCCTAAGCCTTACCCTTACCCTTACCCTAACCCTAACCCTAACCTTAACCCTAACCCTAACCCTAACACTAACCCTAACCCTAAACCTTACCCTTACCATTACCATAACCCTAATCCTAAACCTAACCCTAACCCTAACCCTAACCCATACCCTTACCCTAATCCTAACCCTAACCCTAACCCTAACCCTAACCATATCCCTAACCCTAACCCTAACCCTTACCCTTACCCTAACCCTAACCCTAACCCTTACCCTTACCTTAACCCTAACCCTAATCTTAACCCTAACCCCTAACCCTAACCCTAAACCTAACACTTACACTTACCCTAACCATAACCCTAACCTTATTGCTAACCCTAACCCTAACCCTAACCCTTACCCTAACCCTAACCCTAACCCTAATGCTGCCCTAACACTAACTCTAACCCTAACCCTTACCCTTAAACTAACCCAAAACCTAACCTTAATGCTAACACTACCCCTAAACCTAACCCTAAACTTACCCTAACCCTAACCCTAACCCTAATCTTTGCCCTAACCCTAACCCTAACCCTACCCATACACTAATCCTTACCCTTTCCTTAACCCTAAACCTAACCCTAACCCTAACATTAACCCTAACTCTAACCCTAAACCTTAACCTAACCCTTACCCTTTCCTTAAACCTAACCGTAACCCTAACGCTAACATTAACCCTAACCCTAACACCTAACCCTCACCCTAACCCTAACCCTAACACTTAACCTTACCCTAACCCTTACCCTTACCCTAACCGTAACCCTAAACCTAACCCTAACCCTAACCCTAACCTTAACCCTAACCCTAACTCTAACCCTAACCCTAACCCTTACCCTTACCCTAACCCTAACCCTAAAACTAACCCTAACCCTCACCCTAAACCTTACCCTTACACTAAGCCTAACCCTAAACCTAACCCTCATCCTCACACTAACCCTACCTACTAACCCTAAACCTAACCCTAACCCTTACCCTTACCCTAAACCTAACCCTAACCCTAATCATTACCCTTACACTAAACCTAACCCTAACCCCTAACCCTAAACATTACCCTTACCCTATCCCTAACCCTAACCCTAACCCTAACCATTACCTTAACCCTAACCCTAACCCTAAACCTAACACCTAACCCTAACTCTAACCCTAAACCTTACCCTTACCCTAACCCTAACCCTAACCCCTAACCCTAATCCTAACCCTCACCCTTACCCTTACCCTAACCCTAACCCTAACCTTAACCCTAACCCTAACCCTAACCCTAACCCTAACCCTAACCCTTACCCTTACCCTAACCCTAACCCTAACCCTAAACTTAACCCTAACCCTTACCCTTATCCTAACCCTAATCCTAACCCTAAACCTAACCATTACCCTTACCTTAACCCTAACCCTAACCCTAACCCTTACCCTTACCCTCATGCTAAACCTTACCCTGAACCTAACCCTAACCCCTACCCTTACCCTAACCCTAATTCTTACCCTTAACCTAACCCTAACCCTAACCCTAACCCTAACCCTTACCCTTACCTTAACCCTAACCCTAACCCTAACCGTAACCCTAACCCCTAACCGTAACCCTAACCCTCACACTTACCCTAACCCTAACCCTAATGCTTGCCCTAACCCTAACTCTAACCCTAAACCTTACCCTTACCCTAACCCAAAACCTAAGCTTAATATTAACCCTACCCCTAACCCTAACCCTAAAACTTACCCTAACCCTATCCCTAAACCTAATCCTTACCCTAACCCTAACCCTAACCCTAACCCTTACTCTTACTCTAACTCTAACCCTAAACCTAACCCTAACCCTAACTATAACCCTTACCCTAAACTAACCCTAACCCTTACCCTTACCCTAATCCTAACCCTAAACCCAAACCTAACCCTAACCCTTACCCTAAGCTTAACCCCAACCCTGAACCTAACCCTAACCCTAACCCTAACCCTTACCCTTACCCTAACTCTAACCCTTAACCTAACCCTAACCCTAACCTTTAACCTAAACTAACCCTAACCCTTACCCTTACCCTAATCCTAACCCTAACCCCAACCCTAAACCTAACCCTTACCGTAACCTTAACCCTACCCTAACCCTAACCCTAACCCTTACCCTTACCCTAACCCTTACCCTAACCTTAATGCTAACACTTACCCTAACCCTAACTCTTAACCTAACCCTCACCCTAACCCTAACCCTAACCTTTACCCTAACCCTAACCCTAACCCTAACCCCTAACCTTACCTTAATCTTAGCCCTCACCCTAACCCTAAACCCTAACTCTAACCCTAACCCTAACCTAACCCCTAACCCTAAACCTAACCCTTACCCTTACCCTAACCCTAACGAAAACCCCTAAACCTAACCCCAACCCTACCCTAACCCTAACCCTTAACCTTATTCTAACCCCAACCCTTACCCTTGCCCTAACCGTAACCATAAACCTAACCCTAACCCGAACCCTTACCCTAACCCTAACCCTAACCCAAACCTTACCCTTATCCTAAACCTAACCCTAACCCTAAACCTAACACTTACCCTTACCCTAACCCAAAACCTTACCTTAATGTTATCCCTACTCCTAACCCTTTCCCTAACCACTAACCCTAATCCTAACCCTAACCCTTACCCTAACCCCAACCCTAATCCTTACCCTTACCCTATCCCTAATCCTAACCCTAACTCTAACCATAACACTAACACTTACCCTTACCCAAAGCCTAACCCTAACCCTAAACTTCACCCTATCCCTAACCCTATTCCTAACCATTACCCTTACCCTAACCCTAACCCTAACCCTAACCCTTACACTTACCCTCACGCTGAACCTTACCCTGAACCTAACCCTAACCCTTACCCTTACCCTAACCATAAACCTAACACTAACAATAACTCTAACCCTAACCCTTACCCTGACCCTAACCGCAACCCTAATACTAACCCTTACCCTTACCTTAACACTAACCCTAACTTTAACCCTAACCCCTAACCCTAACCCTAACCCTTACACTTACCCTAACCCTAATCCTAACCTTATTGCTAACCCTAGCCCTAACCCTAACCCTAACCCTCACCCTAACCCTTACCCTTACCTTAACCCTAACCCTAACCCTAACCCCTAACCATAACCCTAACCATAAACCTTACGCTTACCCTAACCCTAACCCTAAACCTAACCGTAACACTTACCCTTACCCAAACCCTAACCCTAACCCTAACCCTAACCCTAACCCTCACCCTTACCCTAACCCTAACCCTACCCAAACACTTACCTTAACCCTAACACTAACACTAACCCTAAATCTAACTCTAACCCTAACCCTAACCCTAAACCTAACCGAAACACTTACCCTTACCCAAACCCTAACCCTAACACTAACCCTAACCCTAACCCTTACCCTGACCCTAACCGTAACCCTAATACTAACCCTTACCCTTACCTTAACACTAACCCTAACTTTAACCCTAACCCCTAACCCTAACCCTAACCCTAATCCTTACACTTACCCTAACCCTAATCCTAACCTTATTGCTAACCCTAGCCCTAACCCTAACCCAAACCTAACCCTAACCCTAACCCTAACCCTAACCCTAACCCTAACCCTAACCCTAACCTTCACCATAAACCTAACCCTAACCCTAACCCTAACCCTTACCCTTACCCTAACCCTAACCCTATCCCTAGCCCTTACCCATACCCTAACGCTAACCCTTACCCTGAACATAACCCTAACCCTTACCTTACCCTAACCCTAACCCTAATCCTAACCCTTACCCTTACCTTAACCCTAACCCTAACACATACCCTTACCCTAAACCTACCCCTAACCCTAACCATAACCTTTACCCTAACCCTAATCCTATCCCTAACCCCTTACCCTTACCCTAACTCTAACACTAAACCTAACACTAACCCTAACCCTTACCCTAAACTAACCCTAACCATTACCCTTACCCTAATCCTAAACCTAACCCCAACCCTAACCCTAATCCCTTACCCTAACCTTAACCCTAACCCTAAACTTACGCTTACCCTTACCCTAACCCTAAACCTAAACTTAACCCTAACCCTAACCCTAACCCCTACACTTACCTTATTCCTAACCCTAACACTAACCCTAACCCCTAACTCTAACTCTAACCCTAACCCTAACACCTAACCCTAACCCTAACCCTAACCTTAACCCTAACCCTAACCCTAACCCTAACCCCTAAACCTAACCCAACCCTAACCCTAACCCTAACGCTAACCATTACCCTTACCCTAAATGTAACCCTAAACCTAACCCTATCCCCTAACCCTAACCTTAACCCTAACCCTTACCCTTATTCTAACCCTAACCCTAACCCTAACCCTAACACTTACCCTTACCCTAACCCTAACCCTAAACCAAAACCTAATCCTAACCCTGACCCTAACCATAAACCTTACCCTTACCGTAATCCTAACCCTAACCCTAACCCTAAACGTAACCCTAATCCTTACCCTAAACCTACCCTAACCCTAACACCTAACCCTAAACCTAACTCTAACCCTTATGGTTACCCTAACAGTAACCCTAAACCTAACCTATACCCTAACTCTAACCCTAACCCTTACCTTAACCGTAACCCTAACCCTAACCCTAAACCTAACCCTAACCCTAACCCTGACCCTAACCATAAACCTTACCCTTACCGTAATCCTAACCCTAACCCTAACCCTAACACTAACCGTAACCCTTACCCTTACCCAAACCCTAACCCTAAACCTAACCCTTACCCTTACTCTAACCCTAACCCTAAACCTAACCCTAACCCAAACACTAACCCTTACCCTTACCCTAACCATAACCCTAAACCTAAGCCTATACCCTAACCCTTACCCATAACCCTAACCCTAACCCTAACCCTTACCCTTATCCTAAACCTAACACTAAACCTAAAACTAACACTTACTCTTACCCTAACCCAAAACCTAACCTTAATGTTAACCCTACAACTAACCCTATCCCTAACACTTGGCCTAACCACTAACCCTAACCCTAACCCTAACCCTTACCCTAACCCTTACCCTTACCCTATCCTAATCCTAACCCTAACCCTAACCCTAACCTTAACACTAACACTTACCCTTACCCAAACCCTAACCCTAACCCTAAGCTTCAACCTAACCGTAACCCTAACCCTAACCCTAACCCTTACCCTAACCCTAACCCTAACCCTAAAATTAACCCTAACCCTTACCCTTATCCTAACCCTAACCCTAAACCTAAACCTAACCATTACCCTTACCCTAACCCTAACCCTAACCCTAACCCTTACCCTTACCCTCATGCTAAACCTTACCCTGAACCTAACCCTAACCCCTACCCTTACCCTAACCCTAACTCTTACCCTTAACCTAACCCTAACCCTAACCTAACCCTTACCCTTACCTTAACCCTAACCCTAACCTTAACCCTAACCCCTAACCGTAACCCTAACCCTTACACTTACCCTAACCCTAACCCTAATGCTTGCCCTAACCCTAACTCTAACCCTAAACCTTACCCTTACCCTAACCCAAAACCTAAGCTTAATATTAACCCTACCCCTAACCCTAACCCTAATACTTACCCTAACCCTATCCCTAACCCTAATCCTTACCCTAACCCTAACCCTAACCCTAACCCTTACCCTTACCCTAACCCTAACCCTAACCTTAACCCCAAACCTAACCCTAACCCTAACCCTAAACTTAACCCCAAACCTAAACCTAACCCTAACCCTAACCCTAACCCTTACTCTTACTCTAACTCTAACCCTAACCCTAACCCTAACCTTTAACCTAAACTAACCCTAACCCTTACCCTTACCCTAATCCTAACCCTAAACCCAACCCTAAACCTAACCCTTACCGTAACCTTAACCCTACCCTAACCCTAACCCTAACCATTACCCTTACCCTAACCCTAACCCTAACCTTAATGCTAACACTTACCCTAACCCTAACTCTTAACCTAACCCTCACCCTAACCCTAGCCCTAACCTTTACCCTAACCCTAACCCTAACCCTAACCACTAACCTTACCTTAATCTTAACCCTAAACCTAACCCTAAACCCTAACTCTAACCCTAACCCTAACCTAACCCCTAACCCTAAACCTAACCCTTACACTTGCCCTAACCCTAACCCTAACCAAAACCCCTAATCCTAACCCCAACCCTACCCTAACCCTAACCCTTAACCTTATTCTGACCCTAACCCTTACCCTTTCCCTAACCGTAACCATAAACCTAACCCTAACCCGAACCCTTACCCTAACCCTAACCCTAACCCAAACCTTACCCTTATCCTAAACCTAATCCTAACCCTAAACCTAACACTTACCCTTACCCTAACCCAAAACCTTACCTTAATGTTAACCCTACTCCTAACCCAAACCCTAACCCTAACCCTAACACTTTCCCTAACCACTAACCCTAATCCTAACCCTAACCCTTACCCTAACCCCAACCCTAACCCTTACCCTTACCTATCCCTAATCCTAACCCTAACCCTAACCATAACACTAACACTTACCCTTACCCAAAGCCTAACCCTAACCCTAAACTTCACCCTATCCCTAACCCTAACCCTAACCATTACCCTTACCCTAACCCTAACCCTAACCCTAACCCTTACACTTACCCTCACGCTGAACCTTACCCTGAACCTAACCCTAACCCTTACCCTTACCCTAACCATAAATCTAACACTAACAATAACTCTAACCCTAACCCTTACCCTGACCCTAACCATAACCCTAATACTAACCCTTACCCTTACCTTAACACTAACCCTAACTTTAACCCTAACCCCTAACCCTAACCCTAACCCTAACCCTTACACTTACCCTAACCCTAATTCTAACCTTATTGCTAACCCTAGCCCTAACCCTAACCTAACCCTAACCCTAACCCTAACCCTAACCTTTACCCTTACCCTAAACCTAACACTAAACCTAACCCTAAACCTTACCCTTACCCTAAACCTAACCCCAACCCTAACCCTCACCCTAACCCTTACCCTTACCTTAACCCTAACCCTAACCCTAACCCCTAACCATAACCCTAACCATAAACCTTACGCTTACCCTAACCCTAACCCTAAACCAAACCCTAACCCTAAACCTAACCGTAACACTTACCCTTACCCAAACCCTAACCCTAACCCTAAACCTAACCCTAACCCTAACCCTCACCCTTACCCTAACCCTAATCCTACCCAAACCCTTACCCTAACCCTAACACTAACCCTAACCCTAAATCTAACTCTAACCCTAACCCTAACCCTAAACCTAACCGTAACACTTACCTTACCCAAACCCTAACCCTAACACTAACCCTAACACTAACCCTTACCCTGACCCTAACCGTAACCCTAATACTAACCCTTACCCTTACCTTAACACTAACCCTAACTTTAACCCTAACCCCTAACCCTAACCCTAACCCTAACACTTACACTTACCCTAACCCTAATCCTAACCTTATTGCTAACCCTAGCCCTAACCCTAACCCTAACCTAACCCTAACCCTAACCCTAACCCTAACCCTAACCCTTACACATACCCTAACCCTAATCCTAACCTTATTGCTAACCCTAGACCTAACCCTAACCCTAACCTAACCCTAACCCTAACCCTAACCCTAACCCTAACTTTTACCCTTACCCTAAACCTAACACTAAACCTAACCCTAAACCTTACCCTTACCCTAAACTTAACCCCAACCCTAAACCTAAACCTAACCCTTATCCTTACCCTAACCCTAACCCCAACCCCAACCCTAAAACTAACCCTTACACTTACCATAACCCTAATACTAATACTAATCCTAACCCTAACCCTAACGCTAACCCTTACCGTTACCCTAACCTTAATCCTAACCTTAACCCTAACCCTAACACTTACCCTTACCCTAACCCTAACCCTAACCCTAACCTTCACCATAAACCTAACCCTAACCCTAACCCTAACCCTTACCCTTACCCTAACCCTAACCCTATCCCTAACCCTTACCCGTACCCTAACGCTAACCCTTACCCTGAACATAACCCTAACCCTTACCCTACCCTAACCCTAACCCTAATCCTAACACTTACCCTTACCTTAACCCTAACCCTAACACATACCCATACCCTAAACCTACCCCTAACCCTAACCATAACCTTTACCCTAACCCTAATCCTATCCCTAACCCTTACCCTTACCCTAACTCTAACCCTAAACCTAACACTAACCCTAACCCTTACCCAAAACTAACCCTAACCATTACCCTTACCCTAATCCTGAACCTAACCCGAACCCTAACCCTAACCCCTAACCCTAACCTTAACCCTAACCCTTACCCTTATCCTAACCCTAACCCTAACCCTACCCTAACACTTACCCTTACCCTAACCCTAACCCTAAACCAAAACCTAATCCTAACCCTGACCCTAACCATAAACCTTACCTTACCGTAATCCTAACCCTAACCCTAACCTTAAACCTAACCCTAATCCTTACCCTAACCCTACCCTAACCCTAACACCTAACCCTAAACCTAACTCTAACCCTTAGGCTTACCCTAACAGTAACCCTAAACCTAACCTATACCCTAACTCTAACCCTAACCCTTACCTTAACCGTAACCCTAACCCTAACCCGAAACCTAACCCTAACCCTAACCCTGACCCTAACCATAAACCTTACCCTTACCGTAATCCTAACCCTAACCCTAGACCTAACCTAACCCTAATCCTTAGCCTAACCCTCACCCTAACCCTAACCCTAACACATAACCCTAACCCTAAACCTAACCCTAAACCACACTCTAACCCTAACCCTAACCATTACCCTAACCCTAACCCGAACCCTAACCCTTACCCTTACCCTAACCCTAACCCTAACCTTAACCGCAACCCTAAAACTAACCCTAACCCTTACCCTTCCCCTAACTCTAACCGTAAACCTAACCAAAACCCTAACCATAAGCCTAACCCTTACCCTAACCCTAACCCTTACGCTAACCCTAACTCTAACCCTAACCCTAACCCTTACCCTAACCCTAACCCTAACCCTAACCCTAATCCTAACCCTTACCTTAACCCTAACCCTAACCTTAACACTAACACTTACCCTTACCCTAACCTAACCCTAACCCTAACCTTCACCCTAACCCTAACCCTAACCCTAACCATTATCCTTACCCTAACCCTAACCTTAACCCTTACCTTTACCCTCACGCTAAACCTTACCCTGAACCTAACCCTAACCCTTACCCTACTCTAACCCTAACCCTAACGCTAACCCTTACCCTTACCTTAACCATAACGCTAACCTTACCCTTACACTAACGCTAAACCTAACCCTAACCCTAACCCTAACCCTATCCCTTACCCTAACGCTAACCCCAACCCTAACCTTAACCCTAACCCATAGCCTTACCCTAACCCTAACCCTAACCATAAACGTCACCCTAACCGTAACCCTAAGCATAACTCTTACCCTAACCCTAACCCTCACCCTAACCCTTACTATTACCCTAACCCTAACCCTAAACTTAACCCCAACCTAAACCTAACCCCAACCCTAACACTGAACTTTACGCTTACCCTTACCCTTATCCTAACGCTAACCCTAAGTCTAACCCTAACCTAACACATAGCCTTATCCTAACCCTAACCCTAACCCTAACCCTAACCCTAACCCTAACCCTTACCCTTACCCTAACGCTAACCCTAACCCTAACCCTAACCCTAACACATAGCCTTACCCTAACCCTAACCCTAACCCTAACCCTAACCCTAACCTTAACCCTAACCCTTACCCTTACCCTAACCCTAAACCTAACCCTAAACCTATCCCTAACCCTAACCCTAACCCTTACCCTTACCCTAACCCTAAACCTAACTCTAACCCTAACCCTAACCCTAACCCTAACCTTAACCCTAACCTTACCCTTACCCTAACCCTAAACCTAACCCTAAACCTATCCATAACCCTAACCCTAACCCTTACCCTTACCCTAACCCTAAACCTAACCCTAACATTAACCCTAACCCTTACCCTTACCATAACCCTAACCTAACACTAACCCTTACCCTTACCTTAACCCTAACCCTAACCTTAAACCTAACCCTAATCCTAACACTAAATCTAACCCTTACACTTAGCCTAATCCTAACCCTAACCTTAATGCTAACCCTAACCCTAACCCTAACCCTTACCCTAACCCTAACCCTAACCCTAATGCTTGCCCTAACCCTAACTCTAACCCTAACCCTTACCCTTACCATAACCCAAAACCTAACCTTAATGTTAACCCTACCCCTAACCGTAACCCTAAACCGTACCCTAACCCTAAACTTAATCCTTACCCTAACCCTAACCCTAACCTTTACCCTACCCCTTACCCTTTCCTTAACCCTAACCCTAACCCTAACATTAACCCTAACCCTAACCCTAACCCTTACTCTAACCCTTACCTTTTCCTCAACCCTAACCCTAACCCTAATACTAACCCTGACATTAACCCTAACCCTAACCCCGCAAACTAAACGTAACCCTAACCCTTACCCTTACCCCAACCCCAACCGTAATCCTAACCCTAACACTTACCCTTACCCTAACCCTAAACTTAACCCTAAACCTAACCCTAACCCTAACCCTAACCGTAACCTTAACCCTAAGCCTAACTCTAACCCTAACCCTAACCCTTACCCTTACCCTAACCCTAACCCTAAAACTAACCCTAACCCTCACCCTAACTCTTACCCTTATCCTAACCCTAACCCTAAACCTAACGCTAACCCTAACACTAACCCTAACCACTAACGGTAACCCTAACCCTAACCCTTACCCTAACCCTAACCCTAACTCTTACCCTTACCCTAAACCTAATCCTAACCCTAACCCTAACCCTAAACCTAATGCTAACTTTTACCCTTACCTTAACCCTAACCCTAACTCCTACCCTTACCCTTACCCTTACCCTAACGCTAACCCTAACCCTAACACTAAGCCTAACACATAGCCTTACCCTAACCCTAACCCTAACCATAAACCTAACCCTAACTTTAACCCTAACCCTAACTCTTACCCTAACCCTAAATCTCACCCTACCCCTTATTCTTACCCTAACCCTAACCCTAAACCTAACCCTAACCCTTACCCTTTCCTTAACCCTAACCCTAACCCTAACCCTAACCCTAACCATAAACCTAACCCTAACATTAACCCTAACCCTAACCCTAAACCTAAAGCTAACCCTAACCCTAACCTTTACCCTAACCCTAACCCTTACCCTAACCCTAACCCTAACCCTTACACTTACCCTAACCCTAATCATAACACTAAACCTATCCCTAACCCTAACCCTAACCCTTACCATGCCCTAACGCTATACCTAACCCTAACCCTAACCCTAAACCTAATCCTCACCTTAACCCTAAATCTAACCCTAGCCCTTACCCTAACCCTTACCCTTTCCTTAACCCTAACCCTAACCCTAACCTTTACCTGACCCTTACCCTTTCCTCAACCCTAACCCTAACCCTAACTCCAACCATAACATTAACCCTAACCCTAACCCCTAACCCTAACCCTTACCCTTACCCTTACCCCAACCCTAACCCTAACCCTAACCCTAACAGTTACCCTTAAACTAACCCTAAACTTAACCCTAAACCTAACCCTAACCCTAACCCTAATCCTAAACTTAAACCTAAACCTAACTCTAACCTTAACCCTAACCCTTACTCTTACCCTAACCCTAACACTAAACCTAAACCTAACCCTCACCCTAACCCTTACCCTTACCGTGACCCTAACCCTAAACCGAACCCTAACCCTAACACTAACCCTAACCACTAACCCTAACCCTAAGCCTAACCCTTAACCTAACCCTAACCCTAAACCTTACCCTTACCCTAACCCTAATCCTAACACTAACCCTAACCCTAACCCTAACCCTAACCTTAACACTAACACTTAAACTTATCCTAACCCTAACCCTAATCCTAACCCTAACCAATACACTTACCCTAACCCTAACCCTAAGCCTTACCCTTACCCTCACGCTAACCTTACCATGAAACTAACCCTAACGCTTACCCTACCGTAACCATAACCCTAACCCTAACACTGAACCTTACCTTAACCCTAAACCTAACCCTTACCCTTACCCTTACCCTTAACCTTACCCTTACCCTAACACTAACCCTAACCCTAACCCTATCCCTAACCCTAACACATAGCCTTACCCTAACCCTAAACCTAACTATAAACCTAACCCTAACCGTAACCCTAACACTAAACCTTACCCTAACAATAACCCTAACCCTAATCCTTACCCTAACCCTAACACTAACCCTAACCCTTACCCTTCCACAAACACTAACCCAAAACCTAATCCTAACCCTTCCCCTTCCCCTAACTCTAACCGTAAACCTTACCCTAACACTAACCCTAACCCTAACCCTAACCCTAACCCTAACACATAGCCTTATCCTAACACTAAACCTTACTATAAACCTAACCGTAACCGTAACCCTACCACTAACCCTTACCCTAACAATAACCCTAACCATAACCCTACACTAACCCTAACCCTTCCCCTACCCCTAACCTAACCCTAACCCTTACCTTTACCTAACCCTAACCCTAACCCTAACCCTTAACCTTACCCTAACCCTAAACCTAATTCTATAACTAACCCTAACCCTTACCCTTACACTAACCTTAACCCTAACCCTAACCCTTACCCTTACCTTAACTCTAACCTTAATGCTAACCCTAACCCTAACCCTAAACCTTATCATAACCCTAAGCCTAACCCTAATCCTAACCCTTACACTTACCCTACCCTAACCTTAATGCTAACCCTAACCCTAACCCTAACCCTTACCCTAACCCTCAACCTAACCCGAATGCTTGCCCTAACCCTAACTCTAACCCTAACCCTTACCCTTCCCTAACCCAAAACCTAACCATAATGTTAACCCTACCCCTAACCCTAACCCTAACACTAACACTAACCCTAACCACTTACCCTAACCCTAACCCTAACCCTTACCCTAACCCTAACCCTAACCCTTACCCTTACCCTAACCCTAATCCGATCCCTAACACTAACCCTAACCTTAACAATAACACTTACCCTTACCCTAACCCTAACCCTAACCCTAACCTTCACCCTAACCCTAACCCTAACCCTAACCATTACCTTTATCCTAACCCTAACCCTAACCCTAACACTTACCCTTACCCTCACGCTAAACCTTACCCTGAACCTAACCCTAACCCTTACCCTACCGTAAACCTAATAATAACGCTAACCCTTACCCTTATTTTAACCCTAACCCTAACCCTTACCCTTACCCTTACTCTAACGCTAACCCTAAGCCTAACCGTAACCATAAACCTAACCCTAACCGTAACACTAACCCTAACTCTTACCCTAACCCTAACCCTCACCCTAATCCTTACCCTTACCCTAACCCTAAACCTAAACTTAACCCCAACTCTAAACCTAACCCTCACCCTAACACTAACCTTTACCCTTACCCTAAACCTAACCCTAAACCTAACGCTTGCCCTAACCCTAACTCTAACCCTAACCCTACCCTTACCCAAACCCAAAACCTAAACTTAATATTAACCCTAACCCTAACCCTAAACCTTACCCTAACCCTAACCCTAACCCTAATCCTTACCCTAACCCTAACACTAACCCTTACCCTAACCCTTACCCATTCCTTAAACCTAACCCTAACCCTAACCCTAACATTAACCCTAACACTAATGCTAACCCTAACCCTTACCCTAACGCTTACCCTTTCCTTAACCCTAACCTTAATCCTAACCCTAACATTAACCCTAACTCTAACCCCTAACCCTACCCCTAACCCTAACCCTTACCCTTACCCCTACCTTAACCCTAACCGTAAGCCTAACACTTACCCTTACCCTAACCATAAACTTAACCATAAAACTAACCCTAACCCTAACCCTAATCCTTACCCTAACCCTAACCCTAAACCTTACCTTAACCCTTACCCTTTCCTTAAACCTAACCCTAACCATAACCCTAACATTAACCCTAACACTAACGCTAACCCTAACCTTTACCCTA
>NW_028327513.1:197865-242865 GCF_031878675.1 Megascapheus bottae | reverse complement strand
ACCTAACCCTAACCCTAACCCTAACCCTATCCCTTACCCTAACCCTAACCCTTACCCTAACCCTAACCCTAACCCTAAACTTAACCCTAAACCTTACCCTTAGCCTAAAATTAACCCTAACCCTAAATCTATCCCTAACCCTAACCCTAACCCTAACCCTTACCCTAACCCTAAACCTAACCCTAACCCTAACCCTCACCCTTACCCTAACCCTAACCCTAAACCTAACCCTAACCCTAACCCTATCCCTTACCCTAACCCTAAAACGAACCCTAACCCTAACCCTCACCCCAACCCTTACCCTTTCTCTAACCTTAACCCTAAACCTAACCCTTACCCTTACCTTAACCCTAACCCTAACCCTAACCCTAACTCCTAACCCTAACCCTAACCCTTACACTTACCCTAAACCTAACCCTAACCTTAATGCTAAACCTGACCCTAACCCTAACCCTTACCCTAACCCTCACCCTAAACCTAATGCTTGCCCTAACCCTAACTCTAACCCTAACCCTTACCCTTACCCTAACCGAAAACCTAACCTTAATGTTAACCCTACCCCTAAACCTAACCCTAAACCTTATCCTATCCCTAAACCTAACCCTAATCCTTAGCCTAAAACTAAACCTAACCCTAACCCTTACCCTAACCCTTACCCTTTCCTTAACCCTAACCCTAACCCTAACCCTAACATTAACCCTAACCCTAAACCTAACCCAAACCCTTACCCTAACCCTTACCCTTTCCTTAACCGTAACCCTAACCCTAACCCTAACCCTAACTTTAACCCTAACCATAACCCCTAACCCTAACCCTAACCCTAATCCCTACCCTTACATCAACCCTAATCCTAAACCTTAACGTAAGCCTAAGTCTAACTCTAACACTTGCTCTTACCCTAACCCTAACTCTAAACCTAACCCTAACCCTAACCCTAACCGTTCCCCTTACCTTAACCCTAACCCTAACCCTACCCCTCAACCTTACCCTTACTCTAAACCTAACCCTAACCCTAACCCTTACCGTTACCTTAACCCTAAGCCTATCCCTAACCCCTAACCCTAACCCTAACCCTAAACCTTACCCTTACCCTAACCCTAACCCTAACCCTGAACCTTACATTAACCCTAACCCTAACCCTAACCCTAGCCCTTACCCTAACCCTAACCTTAAACCTAACCCTAAACCTTACCCTTACCCTAACCCCTAACCCTAACCCTAACCCTTACACCAATCTTAACCCAAACCTAAACCTTACACTAGCCCTAACACTTACCCTAACCCCTAACCCTAACCCTAACCTTAACCCTAATCTAACCCTTACCCTTACCTTAACCCTATACCTAACCCTAACCCTTACCCTAACCCTAACCCTAACCCTGACCCTTACTCTAACCCTATCCGTAACTTTAACCCCAAAGCTAAACCTAACTCTAACACTTACACTTACCCTAACTCTAACCCTAACGCTAACCCTAACCCTAAAACTTACCCTAACCCTAACCCTAACCATTACCCTAAACATAACCCTAAGCCTAACCCCTAACCCTAACCCAACCCTAACCCAAACCCTAACCCTAACCCCTAACACTAACCCTAACCCTAACCCTAATCTAACCCTAACCCTAACCCTAACCCTAACCCTTACCCTTACCCTAATCCTAACCCTAAACCTAACCCTAACCGTAACCCTAACCTTCACCCTAACCCCTAAACCTAACCCTAATCCTAACTCTAACCCTTACTCTTACCCTAAACCTAACCCTAAACTTAATGCTAGCCCTAACCCTAACCCTAACCCTTACCCTAGCCCCAACCCTAACCTTAATGCTAACTCTAAACCTAACCCTAACCCTAAACCTTACCCTTTCCCTAAGCCTAACCCAATCCTAACCCTTACCTTACCCTAACCCTAACCCTAACCCTAACCCTAAACCTAACCCTAACCATAATTCTAACTCTAACCCTAACCCTAACACTTACCCTTACCCTAACCCTAACCCTAACCCTAAACCTAACCCTAAACCTAACCTAACCCTTAACTTTACCCTAAACCTAACACTTACCCTAACCCAACACTAACCCTAACCCTAACCCCTGACCCTATCCCTAACCCTGAACCTAACCCTTACCCTTACCCTAAACCTAACCCTAACCTTAACGCTAACCCTAACCCTAACCCTTACCCTAACCCTAAACCTAACCCTAAGCCTTACCCTAACCCTAACCCTAACCCTAACTTTTACCCTAACTCTAACCCTAACCCTAACACTTACCCTAACCCTAAACCAAACCCTAAATCTAACCCTAACCCTAACCCTAACCCCTAACCCCAACCCTAACCCTAACCTTACCCTTATCATAACCTCAAAACTACCCTAACCCTAACCCTAACACTTACCCTTACCCTAACCTGACCGAAACCCGAACCCTTACCCTAACCCTAACCCTATCCCTAACACTAACCCCTAACCCTACGCCTAACCCTAACTCTAATACTTACCCCTAACCTAACCCTAACCCTAACCCTAACCGTTACCCTAACCCTAACCCTAAACCTAAACCTAACCCTAAACCTAACCCTTACCCTAACCCTAACCCTTACCCTAACCCTATCTCTAACCCTAACCCTAACCCTATCTCTAACCCTAACCCTAACCCTAACCCCAACCCTAACCTTAACACTTTCCCTTACACTAACCCTAAACCTAACCCTAGCATTAACCTTAACCCTAACCCTTAACCTTACCCTAACCCTAAACCTAACACTAACCCTAACCCTTACCGTTACCTTAACCGTAACCCTAACCCTAACCCCAATCCTAACCCAAACCTAAACCTTACACTAGCCTTAACATTTACCCTAACCCTAACCCCTAACCCTAACCCTAACCCTAACCCTACTCTAACCCTTACACTTACCCTAACCTTATCCCTAACCGTAACCCTTAACCTAACCCTAACCCTAACCCTGACCCTTACTCTAACCCTAACCGTAACCTTAAGCCCAAAGCTAAACCTAACTCTAACCCTTACCTTTACCCTAACCCTAACGCTAACCCTAACCCTAAACCTTACACTAACCCTACCCCTAACCATTACCCTAAACCTAACCCTAACCCTAACCCTAACCTTAACCCTAACCCCTAACCCTAACCATAATCCTAACTCTAACCCTTACTCTTACCCTAAACCTAACCCTAAACTTAATGCTAACCCTAACCCTAACCCTAACCCTTACCCTAACCCTAACCCAAACCTTAATGCTAACCCTAACCCAAACCCTAACCCTAACCCTTACCCTTTCCCTATCCTAACCCAATCCTAACCCTTACCTTACCCTAACCCTAACCCTAAACCTAAACCTAACCCTAACCATAACTCTAACTCTAACCCTAACCCTAACCCTAACCCTAACCCTTACCCTAACCCCAACCCTAACCTTAATGCTAACTCTAAACCTAACCCTAACCCTAAACCTTACCCTTTCCCTAAGCCTAACCCAATCCTAACCCTTACCTTACCCTAACCCTAACCCTAACCCTAACCCTAAACCTAACCCTTACCATAATTCTAACTCTAACCCTAACCCTAACACTTACCCTTACCCTAACCCTAACCCTAACCCTAAACCTAACCCTAAACCTAACCTAACCCTTAACTTTACCCTAAACCTAACACTTACCCTAACCCAACACTAACCCTAACCCTAACCCCTGACCCTATCCCTAACCCTGAACCTAACACTTACACTTACCCTAAACCTAACCCTAACCTTAACGCTAACCCTAACCCTAACCCTTACCCTAACCCTAAACCTAACCCTAAGCCTTACCCTAACCCTAACCCTAACCCTAACTTTTACCCTAACTCTAACCCTAACCCTAACACTTACCCTAACCCTAAACCAAACCCTAAATCTAACCCTAACCCTAACCCTAACCCCTAACCCCAACCCTAACCCTAACCTTACCCTTATCATAACCTCAAAACTACCCTAACCCTAACCCTAACACTTACCCTTACCCTAACCTGACCGAAACCCGAACCCTTACCCTAACCCTAACCCTATCCCTAACACTAACCCCTAACCCTACCCCTAACCCTAATTCTAATACTTACCCCTAACCTAACCCTAACCCTAACCGTTACCCTAACCCTAACCCTAAACCTAAACCTAACCCTAAACCTAACCCTTACCCTAACCCTAACCCTTACCCTAACCCTATCTCTAACCCTAACCCTAACCCTATCTCTAACCCTAACCCTAACCCTAACCCTAACCCTAACCTTAACACTTTCCCTTACACTAACCCTAAACCTAACCCTAGCATTAACCTTAACCCTAACCCTTAACCTTACCCTAACCCTAAACCTAACACTAACCCTAACCCTTACCGTTACCTTAACCGTAACCCTAACCCTAACCCCAATCCTAACCCAAACCTAAACCCTACACTAGCCTTAACATTTACCCTAACCCTAACCCCTAACCCTAACCCTAACCCTAACCCTAATCTAACCCTTACACTTACCCTAACCTTATCCCTAACCGTAACCCTTAACCTAACCCTAACCCTAACCCTGACCCTTACTCTAACCCTAACCGTAACCTTAAGCCCAAAGCTAAACCTAACTCTAACCCTTACCCTTACCCTAACCCTAACGCTAACCCTAACCCTAAACCTTACCCTAACCCTACCCCTAACGATTACCCTAAACCTAACCCTAATCCTAACCCCTAACCGTAACCCTTACCATAACCCTAACCCAAACCCTAACCCCTAACACTAACCCTAAACCTAACCCTAATCTAACTCTAACCCTAACCCTGACCCTAAACCTTACCCTTACCCTAATCCTAACCCTAAACCTAACCCTAACCCTAACCCTAACCCTAACCTTAACCCTAACCCCTAACCCTAACCCTAATCCTAACTCTAACCCTTACTCTTACCCTAAACCTAACCCTAAACTTAATGCTAACCCTAACCCTAACCCTTACCCTAACCCTAACCCAAACCTTAATGCTAACCCTAACCCAAACCCTAACCCTAACCCTTACCCTTTCCCTATCCTAACCCAATCCTAACCCTTACCTTACCCTAACCCTAACCCTAAACCTAAACCTAACCCTAACCATAACTCTAACTCTAACCCTAACCCTAACCCTTACCCTATCCTAACCCTAAACCTAACCCTAACCCTAACCCTAATCTAACCCTTACCCTTACCCTAACCCTAACCCTAATCCTAAGCCTTACCGTAACCCTAAGCCTCACTCTAACACTTACTCTTACCCTAACCCTAACTCTAAACCTAACCCTAACACTAACACTAACCCTAATCCTTACCCTTACCCTAAACCTAACCCTAACCCTAACCCTAAACCTTACCCTTACCTTTACCCTAAACCTAACCCTAACCCTAACCCTAACCATTACCTTAACCCTAACCCTAACCCTAACCCTTACCCTTTCCATAACCCTAACCCTAACCCTAACGCTAATCCTAACCCATACCTAACCCTAACCATAACCCTAACCCTAACCGTTACCTTACCCTAAACCTAACCCTAACCCTAACCCTAACCCTAAACCTTACCCTTACTCTAACCCTAACCCTAACCCTAACCCTAACCCTTACCGTTACCTTAATCCTAAGATTAACTCTAACCCTAACACCTAACCCTAACCCTAACCCTAAACCTTACCCTTACCCTAACCCTAACCCTAACCCTTACCCTTACCCTAATCCTAACCCTAACCCTAACCCTAAACCTTACCCTTACCCTAACCCTAACCCTAACCCTTACCCTTACCCTAACCCTAACCCTAACCATAACCTTAGCCCTTACCCTAACCCTAACCTTAACCCTAACCCTAACCTTAACCCTAACACTAACCCTTACCCTAACCCCTAACCCTAACCCTAACCCTAACACCAATCCTAACCCAAACCTAAACCTTACACTAGCCCTAACACTTACCCTAACCCTAACCCCTAACCATAACCCTAACCCTAATCTAACCCTTACCCTTACTCTAAACCTATCCCTAAACCTATACCTAACCCTAACCCTTACCCTAACCCTACCCTAACCCTGACCCTTACTCTAATCCTATCCGTAACCTTAACCCGAAAGCTAAACCTAACTCTTACCCTTACACTTACCCTAACCCTAACGCTAACCCTAACCCTAAAACTTACCCTAACCCTAACCCTAACCATTACCCTAAACCTAACCCTAACCCTAACCCCTAACCTAAACCCTTACCCTAACCCTAACCCTAACCCTAACCCCTAACACTAACCCTAACCCTAATCTAACCCTAACCCTAACCCTGAACCTAACCCTTACCCTTACCCTAAACCTAACCCAAAACCTAACCCTAACCCTAACCCTAACCTTCACCCTAACCCCTAAACCTAACCCTAATCCTAACAATAACCCTTACTCTTACCCTAAACCTAACCCTAAACTTAATGCTAGCCCTAAACATAAACTTAACCCTTACCCTAACCCTAACCCTAACTTTAATGCTAACCCTAACCCTAAACCTAAACCTAACCCTTACCCTTTCCCTAAGCCTAACCAATCCTAACCCTTACCCTAACCCTAACCCTAACCCTAAACCTAACCCTAACCATAACTCTAACTCTAACCCTAACCCTAACCCTTACCCTTATCCTAACCCTAAACCTAACCCTAAGCCTTACCCTAACCCTAACCCTAACCCTAACCCTAACCCCAACCCTAACCCTAACCCTAACCCCTGACCCTAACCCTAACCCTGAACCTAACCCTTACCCTTACCCTAACCCTAACCCTAACCTTTACGCTAACCCTAACCCTAACCCTTACCCTAACCCTAAACCTAACCCTAAGCCTTACCCTAACCCTAACCCTAACCCTAACTTTTACTCTAACCCTAACCCTAACCCTAACCCCTAACCCCAGCCCTAACCCTATCCCTTACCCTTATCATAACCTCAAAACTACCCTAACCCTAACCCTAACACTTACCCTTACCCTAACCCTAACCCTAACCCTAAACCTAAACCTAAACCTAACCCTAACCCTAACCCTAAACCTCACCCTTACCCATACCCTAACCCTAAACCTAACCCTAACCCTAACACTTACCCTTACCCTAACCTGACCGAAACCCGAACCCTTACCCTAACCCTAACCCCAGCCCTAACCCTACCCCTAACCCTAACTCTAATACTTACCCCTAACCTAACCTTAACCCTAACCCTATCCGTTACCCTAACCCTAACCCTAAACCTAAACCTGACCCTAAACCTAACTCTTACCCTAACCCTAACCCTTACCCTAACCCTATCTCTAACCCTAACCCTAACCCTAACCCTAACCCTAACACTTTCCCTTACCCTAACCCTAACCCTAACCCTAAACCTAACCCTAACATTAACCTTAACCCTAACCCTTACCCTTACCCTAACCCTAAACCTAACACTAACGCTAACCCTAACTCCTAACCCTAAACCTAACCCTAACCCCAATCCTAACCCAAACCTAAACCTTACACTAGCCTTAAAACTTACCCTAAACCTAACCCCTAACCCTAAACCTAACCCTAACCCTAATCTAACCCTTACACTTACCCTAACCCTAACCCTAATCCTAAGCCTTAACGTAACTCTAAGCCTAACTCTAACACTTGCTCTTACCCTAACCTTAACTCTAAACCTAACCCTAACCCTAACCCTAACCCTAACCCTAACCGTTCCCCTTACCCTAGACCTAACCCTAACCCTAACCCTAAACCTTACCCTTACCTTTACCCTAAACCTAACCCTAACCCTAACCCTAACCATTACCTTAACCCTAACCCTAATTTTACCCTAACCCTAACCCTGAACTTAACCCTTACCCTTACCCTAACCCTAACCCTAATCTTAACGCTTACCCTAACCCTAATCCTTACCCTAACCCTAAACCTAACCCTAAGCCTTACCCTAACCCTAACCCTAAAACTAACATTAACCCTAACTTTTACCCTAACCCTAACCCCAACCCTATCCCCTAACCCCAGCCCTAACCCTAACCCTTACCCTTATCATTACCTCAAAACCACCCTAACCCTAACCCTTACCCTAACCCTAACCCTAACCCTAACCCTAACCCCTAACACTAACCCTAACCCTAACCCTAATCTAACCTAACCCTAACCCTAACCCTAACCCTTACCCTTACCCTAATCCTAACCCTAAACCTAAAGCCTAACCCCTAACCCTAACCCTAACCTTCACCCTAAACCTAAACCTAACCCTAATCCTAACTCTAAACCCTTACTCTTACCCTAAACCTAACCCTAAACTTAATGCTAGCCCTAACCCTAAACCTAACCCTTACCCTAACCCTAACCCTAACCTTAATGCTAACCCTAACCCTAACCCTAACACTAACCCTTACCCTTTCCCTAAGCCTAACCCAATCCTAACCCTTACCTTACCTTAACCCTACCCTAACCCTAAACCTAACACTAACCATAACTCTAACTCTAACCCTAACCCTAACCCTTACCCTTACATTAACCCTAACCCTAAACCTAACCCTAAACCTAACCTAACCCTCACCTTACCCTAACCCTAACCCTAACCCCAAACCTAACCCTAACCATAACTCTAAATCTAACCCTAACCCCTAACCCTAAACCTAACCCCTGACCCTAACCCTAACCCTGAACCTCACCCTTACCATTACCCTAACCCTAACTCTAAACCTAACCCTAACCCTAACCCTAAGCCTTACACTTACCCTAAACCTAACCCTAACCCTAACCCTAAACCTTACCCTTACCTTTACCCTAACCCTAACCCTAACCCTAACCCTAACCCTAACCATTACCTTAACCCTAACCCTAACCCTAACCCTTACCCTTTCCATAAACCAAACCCTAACCCTAACCCTAATCCTAACCCAAACCTAACCCTAACCCTAACCCTAACCCTAACCGTTACCTTACCCTAAACCTAACCCTAACCCTAACCCTAAACCTTACCCTTACTCTAAAACCTAACCCTAACCCTAACCCTTTCCGTTACCTTAACCCTAACCCTAACCCTAACCCTAAACCTTACCCTTACCCTAACCCTAGCCCTAACCCTTAACCTTACCCTAATCCTATCCCTAACCCTAACCCTAGCCCTTACCCTAACCCTAACCTTAACCCTAACCCTAAACCTTAGCCTTACCCTAACCCCTAACCCTAACCCTAACCCTAACATCAATCCTAACCCAAACCTAAACTTTACACTAGCCCTAACACTTACCCTAACCCTAACCCCTAACCCTAACCCTAACCCTAACCCTAATCTAACCCTTATCCTAACCCTAACCCTAACCCTAACCGTTACCCTTTCCATAACCCTAACTCTAACCCTAACCCTAATCCTAACCCAAACCTAACCCTAACCCTAACCCTAACCCTAACCGTTACCCTTCCCTAAACCTAACCCTAACCCTAACCCTAAAGCTTACCCTTACTCTAAATCTAACCCTAACCCTAACCCTAAACCTAACCCTTACCATTACCCTAACCCTAATCCTAACCTTAACGCTACCCCTAACCCTAACTCTTACCCTAACCCTAATCCTAACCCTAAGCCTTACCCTAACCCTAACCCTAACCCTAACCCTAACCCCAACCCTAACCCTAACCCTAACCCCTGACCCTAACCCTAACCCGAACCTAACCTTACCCTTACCCTTACCCTAACCTTAACCCTAACCTTAACGCTAACCCTAACCCTAATGCTTACCCTAACCCTAAACCTAACCCTAAGCCTTACTCTAACCCTAACCCTAACCCTAACTTTTACCATAACCGTAACCGTAACCCTAACACTTACCCTATCCTTAACCCTAACCCAAACACTAAATCTAACCCTAACCCTAACCCCTAACCCCAGACCTAACCCTAACCCTTACCCTTATCATAACCTCAAAACTACCCTAACCCTAACAATAACACATACCCTTACCCTAACCCTAACCCTAACCCTAAACCTAAACCTAACCCTAAGCCTAACCCTAAACCTCACCCTTACCCATACCCTAACCCTAAACCTAACCCTAAACCCTAACACTTAACCTTACCCTAACCTGACCGAAACCCGAACCCTTACCCTAACCCTAACCCTATCCCTAACACTAACCCCTAACCCTACCCTAACCCTAACTCTAATACTGTACCCCTAACCTAACCCTAACCCTAACCCTAAACGTTACCCTAACCCTAACCCTAAACCTAAACCCAAACCTAAACCTAACCCTTACCCTAACCCAAACCCTAACCCTATCTCTAAGCCTAACCCTAACCCTAACCCTAATCCTAACACTTTCCCTTACCCTAACCCTAACCCTAATCCTAAACCTGACTCTAACATTAACCTTAACCGTAACCGTTACCCTTACCCTAACCCTAAACCTAACACTAACCCTAACCCTAACACCTAAACCTAACACTAACCCTAACCCTAACCCCAATCCTAACCCAAACCTAAACCTTAAACTAGCCTTACCACTTACCCTAACCCTAACCCCTAACCCTAAGCCTAACCCTAACCCTAATCTAACCCTTACACTTACCCTAACCCTATCCCTAACCCTAACTCTTACCCTAACAATAACCCTAACCCTGACCCTTACTCTAACCCTAACCGTAACCTTAACCCCAAAGCTAAACCTAACTCTAACCCTTACCCTTACCCTAACCCTAACGCTAACCCTAACCCTAAACCTTACCCTAAATCTACCCCTAACCATTACCCTAAACATAACCCTAATCCTAACCCCTAACCGTAAACCTTACCATAACCCTAACCCAAACCCTAACCCCTAACACTAACCCTAACAACCTAACCCTAATCTAACTCTAACACTAACCCTAACCCTAAACCTTACCCTTACCCTAATCCTAACCCTAACGTAACCCTAACCCTAACCCTAACCCTAACCTTAACCCTAACCCCTAACCCTAACCCTAATCCTAACTCTAACCCTTACCCTAAACCTAACCCTAATCTTAATGCTAGCCCTAACCCTAACCCTAATCCTTACCCTAACCCTAACCCTAACCTTAATGCTAATCCTAACCCGAACCCTAACCCTAACCCTTACCCTTTCCCTAAGCCTAACCCAATCCTAAACCTTACCTTACCCTAACCCTAACCCTAACCCTAACCTAACCATAACCCATAACTCTAACTCTAACCCTAACCCTAACCCCTTACCCTTACACCTAACCCTAAACCTAACCCTAAACCTAACCTAACCCTTACCCTTACCCTAACCCTAACTCTAAACCTAACCCCAACCCTAACCCTAACCCTAACCACTGACCCTAACCCTAACCCTGAACCTAACCCTTACCATTACCCTAACCCTAACCCTAACCTTAACGCTAACCCTAACCCTAACCCTAACAATTACCCTAACCCTAAACCTAACCCTAAGCCTTACCCTAACCCTAACCCTAACCCTAACACTAACCCCAACCCTAACCCTAACCCTAACCCCTAACCCTAACCCTAACCCTGAACCTAACCCTTACCCTTACACTAACCCTAACCCTAACCTTAACGCTAACCCTAACCCTAACCCTTACCCTAACCCTTAAACCTAACCCTAAGCCTTACCCTAACCCTACCCCTAACCATTACCCTAAACCTAACCCTAATCCTAACCCCTAACCGTAACCCTTACCATAACCCTAACCCAAACCCTAACCCCTAACACTAACCCTAAACCTAACCCTAATCTAACTCTAACCCTAACCCTAACCCTAAACCTTACCCTTACCCTAATCCTAACCCTAAACCTAACCCTAACCCTAACCCTAACCCTAACCTTAACCCTAACCCCTAACCCTAACCCTAATCCTTACTCTAACCCTTACTCTTACCCTAAACCTAACCCTAAACTTAATGCTAACCCTAACCCTAACCCTAACCCTTACCCTAACCCCTAACCCAAACCTTAATGCTAACCCTAACCTAAACCCTAACCCTAACCCTTACCCTTTCCCTATCCTAACCCAATCCTAACCCTTACCTTACCCTAACCCTAACCCTAAACCTAAACCTAACCCTAACCATAACTCTAACTCTAACCCTAACCCTAACCCTTACCCTTACCCTATCCTAACCCTAAACCTAACCCTAACCCTAACCCTAATCTAACCCTTACCCTTACCCTAACCCTAACCCTAATCCTAAGCCTTACCGTAACCCTAAGCCTCACTCTAACACTTACTCTTACCCCTAACCCTTACCCTAAACCTAACCCTAACCCTAACCCTAAACCTTACCCTTACCTTTACCCTAAACCTAACCCTAACCTTAACCCTAAACATTACCTTAACCCTAACCCTAACCCTAACCCTTACCCTTTCCATAACCCTAACCCTAACCCTAACCCTAATCCTAACCCATACCCTAAACCCTAACCATAACCCTAACCCTAACCGTTACCTTACCCTAAACCTAACCCTAACCCTAACCCTAAACCTTACCCTTACTCTAACCCTAACCCTAACCCTAACCCTAACCCTTACCGTTACCTTAATCCTAACATTAACCCTAACCCTATCACCTAACCCTAACCCTAACCCTAAACCTTACCCTTACCCTAACCCTAACCCTAACCCTTACCCTTACCCTAATCCTAACCCTAACCCTAACCCTAAACCTTACCCTTACCCTAACCCTAACCCTTACCCTTACCCTAACCCTAACCCTAACCATAATCTTAACCCTTACCCTAACCCTAACCTTAACCCTAACCCTAACCTTAACCCTAACACTAACCCTTACCCTAACCCCTAACCCTAACCCTAACCCTAACACCAATCCTAACCCAAACCTAAACCTTACACTAGCCCTAACACTTACCCTAACCCTAACCCCTAACCATAACCCTAACCCTAATCTAACCCTTACCCTTACTCTAACCCTATCCCTAAACCTATACCTAACCCTAACCCTTACCCTAACACTACCCTAACCCTGACCCTTACTCTAACCCTATCCGTAACCTTAACCCGAAAGCTAAACCTAACTCTTTACCCTTACACTTACCCTAACCCTAACGCTAACCCTAACCCTAAAACTTACCCTAACCCTAACCCTAACCATTACCCTAAACCTAACCCTAACCCTAACCCCTAACCCTAACCCTTACCCTAACCCTAACCCTAACCCCTAACACTAACCCTAACCCTAATCTAACCCTAACCCTAACCCTAAACCTAACCCTTACCCTTACCCTAAACCTAACCCAAAACCTAACCCTAACCCTAACCCTAACCTTCACCCTAACCCCTAAACCTAACCCTAATCCTAACAATAACCCTTACTCTTACCCTAAACCTAACCCTAAACTTAATGCTAGCCCTAACCATAAACTTAACCCCTTACCCTAACCCTAACCATAACTTTAATGCTAACCCTAACCCTAACCCTAACCCTAACCCTTACCCTTTCCCTAAGCCTAACCCAATCCTAAACCTTACCCTAACCCTAACCCTAACCCTAAACCTAACCCTAACCATAACTCTAACTCTAACCCTAACCCTAACCCTTACCCTTATCCTAACCCTAACCCTAAACCTAACCCTAAACCTAACCTAACCCTTACCCTTACCCTAACCCTAACTCTAAACCTAACCCCAACCCTAACTCTAACCCTAACCCCTGACCCTAACCCTAAACCTGAACCTAACCCTTACCCTTATCCTAAACCTTACCCTAACCTTAACCCTAACCCTAACCCTAACCCTTACCCTAACCCTAAACCTAACCCTAAGCCTTACCCTAACCCTAACCCTAACCCTAACCCCAACCCTAACCCTAACCCTAACCCCTGACCCTAACCCTAACCCTGAACCTAACCCTTACCCTTACCCTAACCCTAACCCTAACCTTTACGCTAACCCTAACCCTAACCCTTACCCTAACCCTAAACCTAACCCTAAGCCTTACCCTAACCCTAACCCTAACCCTAACCCTAACTTTTACTCTAACCCTAACCCTAACCCTAACCCCTAACCCCAGCCCTAACCCTATCCCGTACCCTTATCATAACCTCAAAACTACCCTAACCCTAACCCTAACACTTACCCTTACCCTAACCCTAACCCTAACCCTAAACCTAAACCTAAACCTAACCCTAACCCTAACCCTAAACCTCACCCTTACCCATACCCTAACCCTAAACCTAACCCTAACCCTAACACTTACTCTTACCCTAACCTGACCGAAACCCGAACCCTTACCCTAACCCTAACCCCAGCCCTAACCCTACCCCTAACCCTAACTCTAATACTTACCCCTAACCTAACCTTAACCCTAACCCTATCCGTTACCCTAACCCTAACCCTAAACCTAAACCTGACCCTAAACCTAACTCTTACACTAACCCTAACCCTTACCCTAACCCTATCTGTAACCCTAACCCTAACCCTAACCCTAACCCTAACACTTTCCCTTACCCTAACCCTAACCCTAACCCTAAACCTAACCCTAACATTAACCTTAACCCTAACCCTTACCCTTACCCTAACCCTAAACCTAACACTAACGCTAACCCTAACCCCTAACCCTAAACCTAACCCTAACCCCAATCCTAACCCAAAGCTAAACCTTACACTAGCCTTAAAACTTACCCTAAACCTAACCCCTAACCCTAAACCTAACCCTAACCCTAATCTAACCCTTACACTTACCCTAACCCTAACCCTAATCCTAAGCCTTAACGTAACTCTAAGCCTAACTCTAACACTTGCTCTTACCCTAACCTTAACTCTAACCCTAACCCTAACCCTAACCCTAACCCTAACCGTTCCCCTTACCCTAGACCTAACCCTAACCCTAACCCTAAACCTTACCCTTACCTTTACCCTAAACCTAACCCTAACCCTAACCCTAACCATTACCTTAACCCTAACCCTAACTTTTACCCTAACCCTAACCCTGAACTTAACCCTTACCCTTACCCTAACCCTAACCCTAATCTTAACGCTTACCCTAACCCTAATCCTTACCCTAACCCTAAACCTAAACCTAAGCCTTACCCTAACCCTAACCCTAAACCTAACATTAACCCTAACTTTTACCCTAACCCTAACCCCAACCCTATCCCCTAACCCCAGCCCTAACCCTAACCCTTACCCTTATCATAACCTCAAAACCACCCTAACCCTAACCCTTACCCTAACCCTAACCCTAACCCTAACCCCTAACACTAACCCTAACCCTAACCCTAATATAACCCTAACCCTAACCCTAACCCTAACCCTTACCCTTACCCTAATCCTAACCCTAAACCTAACCCTAACCCTAACCCTAACCCTAACCTTCACCCTAACCCCTAAACCTAACCCTAATCCTAACTCTAACCCTTACTCTTACCCTAAACCTAACCCTAAACTTAATGCTAGCCCTAACCCTAAACTTAACCCTTACCCTAACCCTAACCCTAACCTTAATGCTAACCCTAACCCTAACCCTAACACTAACCCTTACCCTTTCCCTAAGCCTAACCCAATCCTAACCCTTACCTTACCTTAACCCTAACCCTAACCCTAAACCTAACACTAACCATAACTCTAACTCTAACCCTAACCCTAACCCTTACCCTTACATTAACCCTAACCCTAAACCTAACCCTAAACCTAACCTAACCCTCACCTTACCCTAACCCTAACCCTAACCCTAAACCTAACCCTAACCATAACTAAATCTAACCCTAACCCTAACCCTAAACCTAACCCCTGACCCTAACCCTAACCCTGAACCTAACCCTTACCATTACCCTAACCCTAACTCTAAACCTAACCCTAACCCTAACCCTAAGCCTTACACTTACCCTAAACCTAACCCTAACCCTAACCCTAAACCTTACCCTTACCTTTACCCTAACCCTAACCCTAACCCTAACCCTAACCCTAACCATTACCTTAACCCTAACCCTAACCCTAACCCTTACCCTTTCCATAAACCAAACCCTAACCTTAACCCTAATCCTAACCCAAACCTAACCCTAACCCTAACCCTAACCCTAACCGTTACCCTTACCCTAAACCTAACCCTAACCCTAACCCTAAACCTTACCCTTACTCTAAACCTAACCCTAACCCTAACCCTTTCCGTTACCTTAACCCTAACCCTAACCCTAAACCTTACCCTTACCCTAACCCTAGCCCTAACCCTTAACCTTACCCTAATCCTATCCCTAACCCTAACCCTAGCCCTTACCCTAACCCTAACCTTAACCCTAACCCTAAACCTTAGCCTTACCCTAACCCCTAACCCTAACCCTAACCCTAACATCAATCCTAACCCAAACCTAAACTTTACACTAGCCCTAACACTTACCCTAACCCTAACCCATAACCCTAACCCTAACCCTAACCCTAATCTAACCCTTATCCTAACCCTATCCCTAACCCTAACCGTTACCCTTTCCATAACCCTAACTCTAACCCTAACCCTAATCCTAACCCAAACCTAACCCTAACCCTAACCCTAACCCTAACCGTTACCCTTCCCTAAACCTAACCCTAACCCTAACCCTAAAGCTTACCCTTACTCTAAATCTAACCCTAACCCTAACCCTGAACCTAACCCTTACCATTACCCTAACCCTAACCCTAACCTTAACGCTACCCTAACCCTAACCCTAACTCTTACCCTAACCCTAATCCTAACCCTAACCCCAACCCTAACCCTAACCCTAACCCCTGACCCTAACCCTAACCCCGAAACTAACCCTTACCCTTACCCTAACCCTAACCCTAACCTTAACGCTAACCCTAACCCTAACGCTTACCCTAACCCTAAACCTAACCCTAAGCCTTACTCTAACCCTAACCCTAACCCTAACTTTTACCATAACCGTAACCGTAACCCTAACACTTACCCTATCCTTAACCCTAACCCAAACACTAAATCTAACCCTAACCCTAACCCTAACCCCTAACCCCAGACCTAACCCTAACCCTTACCCTTATCATAACCTCAAAACTACCCTAACCCTAACAATAACACATACCCTTACCCTAACCCTAACCCTAACCCTAAACCTAAACCTAACCCTAAGCCTAACCCTAAACCTCACCCTTACCCATACCCTAAACCTAAACCTAACCCTAACCCTAACACTTAACCTTACCCTAACCTGACCGAAACCCAAACCCTTACCGTAACCCTAACCCTATCCCTAACACTAACCCCTAACCCTACCCTAACCCTAACTCTAATACTTACCCCAACCTAACCCTAACCCTAACCCTAAACGTTACCCTAACCCTAACCCTAAACCTAAACCCAAACCTAAACCTAACCTCTAAGCCTAACCCTAACCCTAACCCTAATCCTAACACTTTCCCTTACCCTAACACTAACCCTAATCCTAAACCTGACTCTAACATTAACCTTAACCCTAACCGTTACCCTTACCCTAACCCTAAACCTAACACTAACCCTAACCCTAACACCTAAACCTAACACTAACCCTAACCCTAACCCCAATCCTAACCCAAACCTAAACCTTAAACTAGCCTTACCACTTACCCTAACCCTAACCCCTAACCCTAAGCCTAACCCTAACCCTAATCTAACCCTTACACTTACCCTAACCCTATCCCTAACCCTAACTCTTACCCTAACAATAACCCTAACCCTGACCCTTACTCTAACCCTAACCGTAACCTTAACCCCAAAGCTAAACCTAACTCTAACCCTTACCCTTACCCTAACCCTAACGCTAACCCTAACCTAAACCTTACCCTAAATCTACCCCTAACCATTACCCTAAACGTAACCCTAATCCTAACCCCTAACCGTAAACCTTACCATAACCCTAACCCAAACCCTAACCCCTAACCTAAACCCTAACCCCTAACCCTAACCCTAATCCTAACTCTAACCCTTACCCTAAACCTAACCCTAAACTTAATGCTAGCCCTAACCCTAACCCTAATCCTTACCCTAACCCTAACCCTAACCTTAATGCTAATCCTAACCCGAACCCTAACCCTAACCCTTACCCTTTCCCTAAGCCTAACCCAATCCTAAACCTTACCTTACCCTAACCCTAACCCTAACCCTAAACCTAACCATAACCATAACTCTAACTCTAACCCCAACCCTAACCCTTACCCTTACCCTAACCCTAAACCTAACCCTAAACCTAACCTAACCCTTACCCTTACCCTAACCCTAACTCTAAACCTAACCCCAACCCTAACCCTAACCCTAACCACTGACCCTAACCCTAACCCTGAACCTAACCCTTACAATTACCCTAACCCTAACCCTAACCTTAACGCTAAACCTAACCCTAACCCTAACACTTACCCTAACCCTAAACCTAACCCTAAGCCTTACCCTAACCCTAACCCTAACCCTAACCCCAACCCTAACACTAACCCTAACCCCTAACCCTAACCCTAACAATGAACCTAACCCTTACCCTTACACTAACCCTAACCCTAACCTTAACGCTAACCCTAACCCTAACCCTTACCCTTACCCTAACCCTAAACCTAACCCTAAGCCTTACCCTAACCCTATCCATAACCCTAACCCTAACTTTTACCCTAATCCTAACCCTAACCCTAACCTTAACGCTAACCCTAACCCTAACCCTAACCCAAACCCTAAATCTAACCCTAACCCTGACCCTAACCCCTAACCCTACCCCTAACCCTAACCCTTACCCTTATCATAACCTCAAAACTACCCTAACCCTAACCCTAACACTTACCCTTACCCTAACCCTAACCCTAACCCTAAACCAAACCAAACCGTAACCCTAACCCTAAACCTCACCCTTACCCATACCCTAACCCTAAACCTAACCCTAACCCTAACACTTACCCTGGCCCTAACCTGAACGAAACCCGAACTCTTACCCTGACCCTAATCCTATCCCTAACACTAACCCCTAACCCTACCCTAACTCTAATACTTACCCTTAACCTAACCCTAACACTAACCCTAACAGTTACCCTAACCCTAAACCTAAACCTAAACCTAACCCTAAACCTAACCCTTACCCTAACCCTAACCCTTACCCTAACCCTAACCCTTACCCTAACCCTAACCCTAACCCTAACCCTAACCCTAACACTTTCGCTTACCCTAACCCTAACCCTAACCCTAAACCTAACCCTAACATTCACCTTAACCCTAACCCTTACCCTTACCCTAACCCTAAACCTAACACTAACCCTAAAACTAACCCCTAACCCTAACCCTAACCCTAACCCCAAACCTAACCCAAACCTAAACCTTACACTAGCCTTAACACTTACCCTAAACCTAACCCCTAACCCTAAAACTAACCCTTACACTTACCCTAACCCTATCCCTAACCGTAACCCTTACACTTACCCTAACCCTAAACCTGACCCTTACTCTAACCCTAACCGTAACCTTAACCCGAAAGCTAAACCTAACTCTAACCCATACACTTACCCTAACCCTAACGCTAACCCTAACCCTAAACCTTACCCTAACCCTACCCCTAACCATTACCCTAAACCTAACCCTAATCCTAACCCCTAACCCTAACCCTTACCATAACCCTAACCCAAACCCTAACCCCTAACACTAACCCTAAACCTAACCCTAATCTAATTCTAAACCTAACCCTAACCCTAACCCTAACCCTAACACTAAACCTAACCTAACCCTAACCCTAAACCTAACCCTAACCCTAACCCTAACCTTAACCCTAACCCCTAACCCTAACCCTAATCCTAACTCTAACCCTTACTCTTACCCTAAACCTACCCCTAAACTTAATGCTAACCCTAACCCTAACCCTTACCCTTACCCTAACCCTAACCCTAACCTTAATGCTAACCTAACCCTAACCCTAACCCTAACCCTTACCCTTTCCCTGAGCCTAACCCAATCCTAACCCTTACCTTACCCTAACCCTAACCCTAACCCTAAACCTAACCCTAACCATAACTCTAACTCTAACCCTAACCCTAACCCTTACCCTTACCCTAATCCTAACCCTAAACCTAACCCTAACCCTAACCCTAATCTAACCCTTACCCTTACCCTAACCATAACCCTAATTCTGAGCCTTAACGTAACACTAAGCCTAACTCTAACACTTGCTCTTACCCTAACCCTAACTCTAAACCTATCCTAACCCTAACCCTAACCCTAACCCTTACCCTGACCCTAAAACTAACCCTAACACTAACCATAAACCTTACCCTTACATTTACTCTAAACCTAACCCTAACCCTAACCATTACCTTAACCCTAACCCTAACCCTAACCCTAACCCTTACCCTTTCCATAACCCTAACCCTAACCCTAACCCTAATCCTAAACCTTACCCTTACTCTAAACCTAACCCTAACCCTAACCCTAACCCTAAACCTTACCCTTACCCTAACCCTAACCCTAACCCTTACCCTTACCCAAACCCTAACCCTAACCCTAACTCTAGCCCTTACCCTAACCCTAACCTTAAACCTAAACCTAAACCTCACCCTTACCCTAACCCCTAAACCTATCCCTAACCCTAACCCTGACCCTAACACCAATCCTAACCCAAACCTTAAATTTGAACTAGCCCTAACACTGACCCTAACACTAACCCCTAACCCTAATCTAACCCTTACCCTTACCCTAACCCTATGCCTAACCCTAACCCTTACCCTAACCCTAACCCTAATCCTGACCCTTACTCTAACCCTATCCGTAACCTTAACCCCAAAGCTAAACTTAACTCTAACCCTTACAATTACCCTAACCCTAACCCTAACGCTATTCCTAACACTAAAACTTACCCTAAACCTAAACCTAACCATTACCCTAAACCTAACCCTAACCCTAACCCCTAACACTAACCCTAACCCTAACCCTAATCTAACCCTAACCCTAACCCTAACCCTAACCCTAACCCTAACCCTTACCCTTACCCTAATCCTAACCCTAAACCTAACCCTAACCCTAACCCTAACCTTCAACCTAACCCCTAAACCTAACCCTAATCCTAACTCTAACGCTTACTCTTACCCTAAACCTAAACCTAAACTTAATGCTAGCCCTAACCCTAACCCTAACCCTTACCCTAACCCTAACCCTAACCCTAAACCTAACCATAACCATAACTGTAACTCTAACCCTAACCCTAACCCTTACCCTTACCCTAACCCTAACCCTAAACCTAAACCTAAATCTAACCCTAAACCTAACCTAACCCTTAACCTTACCCTAACCCTAACTCTAAACCTAACCCCAACCCTAACCCTAACCCTAACCCCTGACCCTAACCCTAACCCTGAACCTAACCCTTACCCTTACCCTAACCCTAACCCTAACATTAACGCTAACCCTAACCCCAACCCTAACCCTTACCCCTAACCCTAAACCTAACCCTAAGCCTTACCCTAACCCTAACCCTAACCATAACCCTAACCCCTGACCCTAACCCCAACCCTGAACCTAACCCTTACCCTTACCTAACCCTAACCATAACCTTAACGCTAACCCTAACCCTAACCCTTACCCTAACCCTAAACCTAACCCTAAGCCTTACACTAACCCTAAACCTAACCCTAACCCTAATATTTACCCTAACCCTAACCCTAACCCTAACACTTACCCTAACCCTAACCCTAACCCAAACCCTAAATCTAACCCTAACCCTAACCCTAACCCCTAACCCCAGTCCTAACCCTAACCCTTACCCTTATCATAACCTCAAAACTACCCTAACCCTAACCCTAACACTTACCCTTACCCTAACCCTAACCCTAACCCTAACCTAACCCTAACACTAACCCTAACCCTAAACCTCACCCTTACTGATACACTAACCCTAAACCTAACCCTAACCCTAACACTTACACTTACCCTAACCTGACCGAAACCCGAACCCTTAACCTAACCCTAACCCTATCCCTAACACTAACCCCTAACCCTACCCCTAACCCTAACTCTAATACTTAACCCTAACCTAACCCTAAACCTAACCCTAACCGTTACCCTAAGCCTAACCCTAACCCTAAACCTAACCCTAAACCTAACCCTTACCCTAACTCTAACCCTTACCCTAACCCTATCTCTAACCCTAACCCTAACCCTACCCCTAACACTTTCCCTTACACTAACACTAACCCTAACCCTAAACCTAACCCTAACATTAACCTTAACCCTAACCCTTACCCTTACCCTTACCCTTACCCTTACCCTAACCCTAAACCTAACACTAACCCTAACCCTAACCCCTAACCCTAACCTTAACCTCAATCCTAACCCAAACCTAAACCTTACACTAGCCTTAACACTTACCCTAAACCTAACCCCTAACCCTAACCCTAACCCTAACCCTAATCTAACGCTTACACTTACCCTAACCCTATCTCTACCCGTAACCCTTACCCTAACCCTAACCCTAACCCTGACCCTTACTCTAACCCTAATCGTAACCTTAACCCCAAAGCTAAACCTAACTCTAACCCTTACTCTTACCCTAACCCTAACGCTAACCCTAACCCTAAACCTTACCCTAACCCTACCCCTAACCATTACCCTAAACCTAACCCTAATCCTAACCCCTAACCATAACCCTTACCATAACCCTAACCCAAACCCTAACCCCTAACACTAACCCGAAACCTAACCCTAATCTAACTCTAATCCTAACCCTAACCCTAAACCTTACCCTTACCCTAATCCTAACCCTAAACCTAACCCTAACCCTAACCCTAACCCTAACCCTAACCCTAACCTTAACCCTAACCCCTAACCCTAACCCTTACCCTAAACCTAACCCCAAACTTAATGCTAACCCTAACCCTAACCCTAACCCTTACCCTAACCCTAACCCTAACCTTAATGCTAACCCTAACCCAAACCCTAACCCTAACCCTTACCCTTTCTCTAAGCCTAACACAATCCTAAACCTTACCTTACCCTAACCCTAACCCTAACCCTAAATCTAACCCTAACCATAACTCTAACACTAACCCTAACCATAACCCTTACCCTTACCCTAATCCTAACCCTAAACCTAACCCTAACCCTAACCCTAATCTAACCTTACCCTTACCCTAACCCTAACCCTGATCCTAAGCCTTAACGTAACCCTAAGGCTAATTCTAACACTTGCTCTTACCCTAACCCTAACTCTAAACCTAACCCTAACCCTAACCCTAACCCTAACACTTACCCTTACCCTAAACCTAACCCTAACCCTAACCCCAAACCTTACCCTTACCTGTACCCTAAACCTAACCCTAACCCTAACCCTAAACATTACCTTAACCCTAACCCTAACCCTAACCCTAATCCTAACCCAAACCTAACCCTAACCCTAACTCTAACCCTAACCGTTACCCTCACCCTAAACCTAACCCTAACCCTAACCCTAAACCTTACCCTTACTCTAAACCTAACTCTAACCCTAAACCTAACCCTAACCCTTACAGTTACCTTAATCCTAAACCTAATCCTAACCCTAACCCCTAACCCTAATCCTAACCCTAAACCTTAACCTTAACCTAACCCTAACCCTAACCCTTACCCTTACCCTAACCCTAACCCTAACCCTAGCCCTTACCCTAACCCTAACCTTAACCCTAACCCTAATCCTTACCCTTACCCTAACCCCTAACCCTAACCCTAACCCTAACACCAATCCTAACCCAAACCTAAACCTTACACTAGCCCTAAACACTTACCCTAACCCTAACCCCTAACCCTAACCCTAACCCTAAACCTAATCTAACCTTTAACCTTACCCTTACCCTATACCTAACCCTAACCCTTACCCTAACCCTACCCTCAACCTGAACCTTACTCTAACCCTATCCGTAACCTTAACCCCAAAGCTAAACCTAACTCTTACCCTTACACTTACCATAACCCTAACGCTAACCCTAACCCTAAAACTTACCCTAACCCTAACCATTACCCTAAACCTAACCCTAACCCCTAACCTTAACCCTTACCCTAACCCTAACCCTAACCACTAACACTAACCCTAACCCTAACCCTAATCTAACCCTAACCCTAACCCTAACCCTAACCCTTACCCTTACCCTAATCCTAACCCTAAACCTAACCCTAACCCTAACCCTAACATTCAACCTAACCCCTAAACCTAACCCTAATCCTAACTCTAACCCTTACTCTTACCCTAAACCTAACACTAATCTTAATGCTAGCCCTAACCCTAACCCTTATC
Organism: Megascapheus bottae; assembly: GCF_031878675.1. Classification (NCBI taxonomy): domain Eukaryota; kingdom Metazoa; phylum Chordata; class Mammalia; order Rodentia; family Geomyidae; genus Megascapheus; species Megascapheus bottae. Next base: position 218,609 of record NW_028327513.1, on the reverse strand, counting down.
CTAACCCTAACCCTAACCTTAATGCTAACCCTAACCCGAACCCTAACCCTAACCCTTACCCTTTCCCTAAGCCTAACCCAATCCTAACCCTTACCTTACCCTAACCCTAACCCTAACCCTAAACGTAACCCTAACCATAACTCTATCCCTAACCCTAACCCTTACCATTACCCTAACCCTAACCCTAAACCTAACCCAAAACCTAACCTAACCCTTACCCTTACCCTAACCCTAACTCTAAACCTAACCCCAACTCTAACCCTAACCCTAACACCTGACCCTAACCCTAACCCTGAACCTAACCCTTACCCTTACCCTAACCCTAACCCTAACCTTAACGCTAACCCTAAACCTAACCCTAACCCTTACCCTAACCCTAAACCTAACCCTAAGCCTTACCCTAACCCTAACCCTAACCCTAACCCTAACCTTTACCCTAACCCTAACCCTAAATCTAACCCTAACCCTAACCCCTAACCCCAGCCCTAACCCTAACCCTTACCCTTATCATAACCTCAAAACTACCCTAACCCTAACCCTAACACTTACCCTTACCCCAACCCTAACCCTAACCCTAAACTTAAACCTAACCCTACCCCTAACCCTAAACCTCACCCTCACCCATACCCTAACCCTAAACCTAACCCTAACCCTAACACTTACCCTTACCCTAACCTGACCGAAACCCGAACCCATACCCTAACCCTAACCCTATCCCTAACACTAACCCCTAAACCTACCCCTAACCCTAACTCTAATACTTACCCCTAACCTAACTCTAAACCTAACCCTAACCGTTACCCTAACCCTAACCCTAAACCTAAACCTAACCCTAAACCTAACCCTTACCCTAACCCTAACCCTTACCCTAACCCTATCTCTAACCCTAACCCTAACCCTAACCCTAACACTTTCCCTTACGCTAACCCTAACCCTAACCCTAACATTAACCTTAACCCTAACCCTTACCCTTACCCTAAATCTAACACTATCCCTAACCCTAACCCTAACCCTGACCCTTACTCTAACCCTTTCCGTAACCTTAACCCCAAAGCTAAACCTAACTCTAACCCTTACACTTACCCTAACCCTAACGCTAACCCTAACCCTAAAACTTACCCTAACCCTAACCCTAACCATTACCCTAAACCTAACCCTAAACCTAACCCCTAACCCTAACCCTTACCCTAAGCCTAACCCTAACCCCTAACACTAATCCTAACCCTAACCCTAATCTAACACTAACCCTAACCCTAACCCTAACCCTTACGCTTACCCTAATCCTAACCCTAAACCTAACCCTAACCTTAACCCTAACCTTCAACCTAACACCTAAACCTAACCCTAATCCTAACTCTAACCCTTACTGTTACCCTAAACCTAACCCTAAACTTAATGCTAGCCCTAACCCTAACCCTAACACTTACCCTAACCCTAACCCTAAACTTAATGCTAACCCTAACCCTAACCCTAACCCTTACCCTTTCCCTAAGCCTAACCCAATCCTAACACTTACCTTACCTTAACCCTAACCCTAACCCTAAACCTAATCCTAACCATAACTAGAACTCTAACCCTAACCCTAACCCTTACCCTTACCCTAATCCTAACCCTAAACCTAACCATAACACTAACCCTAATCTAACCCTTACCCTTACCCTAACCCTAACCCTGATCCTAAGCCTTAACGTAACCCTAAGCCTAACTGTAACACTTGCTCTTACCCTAACCCTAACTCTAAACCTAACCCTAACCCTAACCCTAAGCCTTACCCTAAACCTAACCCTAACCCTAACCCTAAACCTTACCCTTACCTTTACCCTAAACCTAACCCTAACCCTAACCCTAACCATTACCTTAACCCTAACCCTAACCATAACCATAACCCTTACCCTTTCCATAACCCTAACCCTAAACCAAACCCTAATCCTAACCCAAACCTAACCCTAACACTAACCCTAACCCTAACCGTTACCCTTACCCTAAACCTAACACTAACCCTAACCCTAAACTTTACCCTTACTCTAAACCTAACCCTAACCCTAACCCTAACCCTAAACCTAACCCTAATCTAACCCTTACCCTTACCCTAACCCTATACCTAACCCTAACCCTTACCCTAACCCTAACCCTAACCCTGACCCTTACTCTAACCCTATCCGTAACCTTAACCCCAAAGCTAAACCTAACTCTAACCCTTACACTTACCCTAACCCTAACCCTAACGCTAACCCTAACCCTAAAACTTACCCTAAACCTAACTCTAACCCTTACCCTAAACCTAACCCGAACCCTAAAGCCTAACCCTAACCCTTACTCTAACACTAACCCTAACCCCTAACACTAACTCTAACCCTAACCCTAATCTAACCCTAACCCTAACCCTAACCCTTACCTTACCCTAATCCTAACCCTAAACCTAACCCTAACCCTAACCCTAAACTTCACCCTAACACCTAAACCTAACCCTAATCCTAACTCTAACCCTTACTCTTACCCTAAACCTAACCCTAAACTTAAAGCTAGCCCTAACCCTAACCCTAACCCTAACCCTTACCCTAACCCTAACCCTAACCTAATGCTAACCCTAACCCTAACCCTAACCCTAACCCTTACCCTTTCCCTAAGCCTAACCCAATCCTAACCCTTACCTTACCCTAACCGTAACCCTTACCCTAAACCTAACCCTAAACATACTTCTAACTCTAACCCGTAACCCTAACCCTTACCCTTACCCTAACCCTAACCCTAACCCTAACCCTAACCCTAAACGTAAACCTAACCCTAAACCTAACCTAACCCTTACCCTAACCCTTACCCTAACCCTAACTCTAAACCTAACCCCAACCCTAACCCTAACCCTAACCCCTGACACTAAACCTAACACTGAACCTAACCCTTACCCTTACCCTAACCCTAACCCTAACCTTAACGTTAACCCTAACCCTAACCCTAACACTTACCCTAACCCTAAACCTAACCCTAAGCATTGCCCTAACCCTAACCGTAACCCTAACCCTAACCTTTACCCTAACCCTAACCCTAACCCTAACACTAACCCTAACCCTAACCCTAATCTAACGCTAACCCTAACCCTAACCCTAACCCTTACCCTTACCCTAATCCTAACCCTAAACCTAACCCTAACCCTAACATTCACCCTAACCCCTAAACCTAACCCTAATCCTAACTCTAACCCTTACTCTTACCCTAAACCTAACACTAATCTTAATGCTAGCCCTAACCCTAACCCTTATCCTAACCCTAACCCTAACATTAATGCTAACCCTAACCCGAACCCTAACCCTAACCCTTACCCTTTCCTAAGCCTAACCCAATCCTAACCCTTACCTTACCCTAACCCTAAACGTAACCCTAACCATAACTCTATCCCTAACCCTAACCCTTACCATTACCCTAACCCTAACCCTAAACCTAACCCTAAACCTAACCTAACCCTTACCCTTACCCTAACCCTAACTCTAAACCTAACCCCAACTCTAACCCTAACCCTAACCCCTGACCCTAACCCTAACCCTGAACCTAACCCTTACCCTTACCCTAACCCTAACCCTAACCTTAACGCTAACCCTAAACCTAACCCTAACCCTTACCCTAACCCTAAACCTAACCCTAAGCCTTACCCTAACCCTAACCCTAACCCTAACCCTAACCTTTACCCTAACCCTAACCCTAAATCTAACACTAATCCTAACCCTAACCCCTAACCCCAGCCCTAACCCTAACCCTTACCCTTATCATAACCTCAAAACTACCCTAACCCTAACCCTAACACTTACACTTACCCTAACCCTAACCCTAACCCTAAACTTAAACCTAACCCTAACCCTAACCCTAACCCTAAACCTCACCCTCACCCATACCCTAACCATAAACCTAACCCTAACCCTAACACTTACCCTTACCCTAACCTGACCGAAACCCGAACCCATACCCTAACCCTAACCCTATCCCTAACACTAACCCCTAACCCTACCTCTAATCCTAATTCTAATACTTACCCCTAACCTAACTCTAAACCTAACCCTAACCGTTACCCTAACCCTAACCCTAAACCTAAACCTAACCCTAAACCTAACCCTTACCCTAACCCTAACCCTTACCCTAACCCTATCTCTAACCCTAACCCTAACCCTAACCCTAACACTTTCCCTTACGCTAACCCTAACCCTAACCCTAACATTAACCTTAACCCTAACCCTTACCCTTACCCTAAATCTAACACTATCCCTAACCCTAACCCTGACCCTTACTCTAACCCTTTCCGTAACCTTAACCCCAAAGCTAAACCTAACTCTAACCCTTACACTTACCCTAACCCTAACGCTAACCCTAACCCTAAAACTTACCCTAACCCTAACCCTAACCATTACCCTAAACCTAACCCTAAACCTAACCCCTAACCCTAACCCTTACCCTAAGCCTAACCCTAACCCCTAACACTAATCCTAACCCTAACCCTAATCTAACACTAACCCTAACCCTAACCCTAACCCTTACGCTTACCCTAATCCTAACCCTAAACCTAACCCTAACCCTAACCCTAACCTTCAACCTAACCCCTAAACCTAACCCTAATCCTAACTCTAACCCTTACTGTTACCCTAAACCTAACCCTAAACTTAATGCTAGCCCTAACCCTAACCCTAACACTTACCCTAACCCTAACCCTAACCTTAATGCTAACCCTAACCCTAACCCTAACCCTAACCCAATCCTAACACTTACCTTACGTTAACCCTAACCCTAACCCTAAACCTAACCCTAACCATAACTCGAACTCTAACCCTAACCCTAACCCTTACCCTTACCCTAATCCTAACCCTAAACCTAACCCTAACCCTAACCCTAATCTAACCCTTACCCTTACCCTAACCCTAACCCTGATCCTAAGCCTTAACGTAACCCTAAGCCTAACTGTAACACTTGCTCTTACCCTAACCCTAACTCTAAACCTAACCCTAACCCTAACCCTAACCCTTACCCTAAACCTAACCCTAACCCTAACCCTAAACCTTACCCTTACCTTTACCCTAAACCTAACCCTAACCCTAACCCTAACCATTACCTTAACCCTAACCCTAACCCTAACCCTAACCCTTACCCTTTCCATAACCCTAACCATAAACCAAACCCTAATCCTAACCCAAACCTAACCCTAACCCTAACCCTAACCCTAACCGTTACCCTTACCCTAAACCTAACCCTAACCCTAACCCTAAACTTTACCCTTACTCTAAACCTAACCCTAACACTAACCCTAACCCTAACCCTAAACCTAACCCTAATCTAACCCTTACCCTTACCCTAACCCTATACCTAAGCCTAACCCTTACCCTAACCCTAACCCTAACCCTGACCCTTACTCTAACCCTATCCGTAACCTTAACCCCAAAGCTAAACCTAACTCTAACCCTTACACTTACCCTAACCCTAACCCTAACGCTAACCCTAACCCGAAAACTTACCCTAAACCTAACCCTAACCCTTACCCTAAACCTAACCCTAACCCTAAATCCTAACCCTAACCCTTACCCTAACCCTAACCCTAACCCCTAACACTAACTCTAACCCTAACCCTAATCTAACCCTAACCCTAACCCTAACCCTTACCCTTACCCTAATCCTAACCCTAAACCTAACCCTAACCCTAACCCTAACCTTCACCCTAACACCTAAACCTAACCCTAATCCTAACTCTAACCCTTACTCTTACCTAAACCTAACCCTAAACTTAATGTTAGCCCTAACCCTAACCCTAACCCTTACCCTAACCCTAACCCTAACCTAATGCTAACCCTAACCCTAACCCTAACCCTAACCCTTACCCTTTCCCTAAGCCTAACCCAATCCTAACCCTTACCTTACCCTAACCCTAACCCTTACCCTAAACCTAACCCTTAACATAATTCTAACTCTAACCCGTAACCCTAACCCTTACCCTTACCATAACCCTAACCCTAACCCTAACCCTAAACGTAAACCTAACCCTAAACCTACCCTAACCCTTACCCTAACCCTTACCCTAACCCTAACTCTAAACCTAACCCCAACCCTAACCCTAACCCTAACCCCTGACCCTAAACCTAACACTGAACCTAACCCTTACCCTAACCCTAACCCTAACCCTAACCTTAACGTTAACCCTAACCCTAACCCTAACCCTTACCCTAACCCTAAACCTAACCCTAAGCATTGCCCTAACCCTAACCCTAACCCTAACCCTAACCCTAACCTTTACCCTAACCCTAACCCTAACACTTACCCTAACCCTAACCCTAATCCAAACCCTAAATCTAACCCTAAACCTAACCCTAACCCCTATCCCCAGTCCTAACCCTAACCCTTACCCTTATCATAACCTCAAAACTACCCTAACCCTAACCCTAACATTTACCCTTACCCTAACCCTAACCCTAACCCTAAACCTAAACCTAACCCTAACCCTAACTCTAAACCTCACCCTTACCCATAACCTAAACCTAAACCTAACCCTAACCCTAACACTTACCCTTACCCTAACCTGACCGAAACCCGAACCCTTACCCTAACCCTAACCCTATCCCTAACACAAACCCCTAATCCTACCCCTAGCCTTAACTCTAATACTTACCCCTAACCTAACCCTAACCCTAACCCTAACCGTTACCCTAACCCTAACCCTAAACCTAAACCTAACCCTAAACCTAACCCTTACCCTAACCTTAACCCTTACCCTAACATTATCTCTAACCCTAACGATACCCTAACCCTAACCCTAAACGTAAACCTAACATTAACCTTAACCCTAACCCTTACCCTTACCCTAACCCTAAACCTAACACTAACTCTAACCCTAACCCCTAACCCTAACCCTAACCCTAACCCCAATCCTAACCCAAACCTAAACCTTACACTAGCCTTAACACTTACCCTAACCCTAACCCCTAACCCCAACCCTAATCTAACCCTTACACTTACCCTAACCCTATCCCTAACCGTAACCCTTACCCTAAACCTAACCCTAACCCTGACTCTTACTCTAACCCTAACCGTAACATTAACCCCAAAGCTAAACCTAACTCTAACCCTTACCCTTACCCTAACCCTAACGCTAACCCTAACCCTAATCCTAACCCTAACCCTAACCCTAACCCAAACCCTAAATCTAACCCTAACCCTAACCCTAACCCCTAACCCCAGCCCTAACCCTAACCTCTACCCTTATCATAACCTCAAAACTACCCTAACCCTAACCCTAACACTTACCCTTACCCTAACCCTAACCCAAACCCTAACCCTAAACTTAAACCTAACCCTAACCCTAACCCTAAACCTCACCCTTACCCATACCCTAACCCTAAACCTAACCCTAACCCTAACACTTACACTTACCCTAACCTGACCGAAACCCGAACCCTTACCCTAACCCTAACCCTATCCCTAATACTAACCCCTAACCCTACCCCTAACCCTAACACTAATACTTACCCCTAACCTAACCCTAACCCTAACACTTTCCCTTACCCTAACCCTAAACCTAACCCTAACATTAAACTTAACCCTAACCCTTACACTTACCCTAACCCTAACGCTAACCCTAACCCTAAAACTTACCCTAACCCTAACCCTAACCATTACCCTAAAACTAACACTAACCCCTAACCCTAACCCTTACCCTAACCCTAACCCTAACCCTAACCCCTAACACTAATCCTAACCCTAACCCTAATCTAACACTAACCCTAACCCTAACCCTAACCCTAACCCTTCGCTTACCCTAATCCTAAACCTAACCCTAACCCTAACCCTTACCCTAACCCTAACCCTAACCCTAACCCTAATCTAACCCTTACCCTTACCCTAACCCTAAACCTAATCCTAAGCCTTAACCTAACCCTAAGCCTAATTCTAACACTTGCTCTTACCCTAACCCTAACTCTAAACCTAACCCTAACCCTATCCCTAACCCTTACCCTTACCCTAACCTAACCCTAACCCTAACCCTAAACCTTACCCTTACCTTTACCCTAAACCTAACCCTAACCCTAACCATTACCTTAACCCTAACCCTAACCCTAACCCTAACCCTTACCCTGTCCATAACCCCAACCCTAACCCTAACCCTAATCCTAACCCAAACCTAACCCTAACCCTAACCCTAACCGTTACCCTTACCCTAATCCTAACCCTAACCCTAACCCTAACCCTAACCCTTACCCTTACCGTTACCTTAACCCTAACCCTAACCCTAACCCTAACCCTTACCCTTACCATTACCTTAACCCTAACCCTAACCCTAACCCTAAACCTTACCCTTACCCTAACCCTAACCCTAACCCTTAACCTTACCCTAACCCTAACCCTAACCCTAACCCTAGCCCTTACCCTAACCCTAACCTTAACCCTAACACTAAACCTTACACTTACCCTAACCACTAACCCTAACCCTAACCCTAACACCAATCCTAACCCAAACCTAAACCTTACACTAGCCCTAACACTTACCCTAACCCTAACCCCAAACCCTAACCCTAAACCTAACCCTAATCTAACCCTTACCCTTACCCTAACACTATACCTCACCCTAACCCTTACCCTAAGCCTAACCCTAAACCTGACCCTTACTCTAACCCTATCCGTAACCTTAACCCCAAAGCTAAACCTAACTCTAACCCTTACACTTACCCTAACACTAACCCTAAGGCTAACCCTAACCCTAAAACTTACCCTAACCCTAACCCTAACCATTACCCTAAACCTAACCCTAACCCGTAACCCGTAACCCTAACCCTAAACCTAACCTCTAACACTAACCCTAACCCTAACCCTAATCTAACCCTAACCCTAACCCTAACACTTACCTTACCCTAATCCTAATCCTAAACCTAACCCTAACCCTAACCCTAACCTTCACCCTAACCCCTAAACCTAACCCTAATCCTAACTCTAACCTTTACTGTTACCCTAAACTTAACCCTAAACTTAATGCTAGCCCTAACCCTAACTCTAACCCTTACCCTAACCCTTACCCTAACCCTAACCCTAACCTTAACGTTAACCGTAACCCTAACCCTAAACCTTACCCTAACCCTAAACCTAACCCTAAGCCTTACCCTAACCCTAAAACTAACCCGAACCCTAAACTTTACCCTAACCCTAACACATAACCTAACCCTATCCCTAACCCAAACGCTAAATCTAACCCTAACCCTAACCCTAACCCCTATCCCCAGTCCTAACCCTAACCCTTACCCTTATCATAACCTCAAAACTACCCTCACCCTAACCCTAACACTTACCCTTACCCTAGCCTTAACACTTACCCTAACCTAACCCCTAACAATAACCCTAATCTAACCCTTTCACTTACCCTAACCCTAACCCTAACCCTGACCCTTACTCTAACCCTAATCGTAACCTTAACCCCAAAGCTAAACCTAACTCTAACCCTTACCCTTACCCTAACCCTAACCCTAAACCTTACCCTATCCCTACCCCTAACCATTACCCTAAACCTAACCCTAATCCTAACCCCTAACACTAACTCTAAACCTAACCCTAATCTAACTCTAACCGTAACCCTAACCCTAAACCTTACCCTTACCCTAATCCTAACCCTAAACCTAACCCTAACCTTAACCCTAACCCTAACCTTAACCTTAACCCTTAAGCCTAACCCTAATCCTAACTCTAACCCTTACTCTTACCCTAAACCTAACCCCAAACTTAATGCTAACCCTAACCCTAACCCTAACCCTTACCCTAACCCAAACCCTAACCTTAATGCTAACCCTAACCCAAACCCTAACCCTAACCCTTACCCTTTCCCTAAGCCTAACCCAATCCTAACCCTTACCTTACCCTAACCCTAACCCTAACCCTAAACCTAACCCTAACCATAACTCTAACTCTAACCCTAACCCTAACCCTAACCCTTACCCTAATCCTAACCCTAAACCTAACCCTAACCCTAACCCTAATCTAACCCTTACACTTACCCTAACCCTAACCCTGATCCTAAGCCTTAACGTAACCCTAAGCCTAACTCTAACACTTGCTCTTACCCTAACCCGAATGCTAAACCTAACCCTAACCCTAACCCTAACACTTACCCTTACCCTAAACCTAACCCTAACCCTAACCGTAAACCTTACCCTTACCTTTACCCTAAACCTAACCCTAACCCTAACCCTAACCATTACCTTAACCCTAACCCTAACCCTAACCCTTACCCTTTCCATAACCCTAACCCTAACCCTAACCCTAATCCTAACCCAAACCTAACCCTAACCCTAACCCTAACCCTTTACCCTTACCCTAAACCTAACCCTAACCCTAACCCTAAACCTTACCCTAACCCTAAACCTTACCCTTACCCTAACCCTAACCCTAAAACTTACCCTTACCCTAACACTAACCCTAGCACTTACCCTAACCCTAACCTTAACCCTAACCCTAAACCTTACCCTTACCCTAACCCTAACCCTAAAACTTACCCTTACCCTAACACTAACCCTAGCACTTACCCTAACCCTAACCTTAACCCTAACCCTAAACCTTACCCTTACCCTAACCCCTAACCCTAACCCTAACCCTAACACCAATCCTAACCCAAACCTAAACCTTACACTAGCCCTAACACTTACCCTACCCTAACCCCTAACCCTAGCCCTAACCCTAAGCCTAATCTAACCAATACCGTGACCTTAAACCTATACCTAACCCTAACCCTTACCCTAACCCTACCCTAAACCTGAACCTTACTCTAACCCTATCCGTAACTTAACCCCAAAGCTAAACCTAACTCTTACCCTTACACTTACCCTAAACCTAACGCTAACCCTAACCCTAAAACTTACCCTAACCCTAACCCTAACCATTACCCTAAACCTAACCCTAACCCTAACCCCTAACCTTAACCCTTACCCTAACCCTAACCCTAACCCTAACCCTTACCCTTACCCTCATCCTAACCCTAAACCTAACCCTAACCCTAACCATAACCTTCACCGTAACCCCTAAACCTACCCCAATTCCTAAGTCTAACCCCTACTCTTACCCTAAACCTAACCCTAAACTTAATGCTAGCCCTAACCTTAACCCTAACCCTAACCCTTACCCTAACCCTAACCCTAATCTTAATGCTAACCCTAACACTAACCCTAACCCTTACCCTTTCCCTAAACCTAACCCAGTCCTAACCCTTACCTTACCCTAACCCTAACCCTAAACCTAACCCCAACCCTAACCCTAACCCTAACACCTGACCCTAACCCTAACCCTGAACCTAACCCTTACCCTTTCCCTAACCCTAACCCTAACCTTAACGCTAACCCTAACCCTAACCCTTACCCTAACCCTAAACCTAACCCTAAGCCTTACCCGAACCCTAACACTAACCCTAACCCTAACCTTTACCCTAACCCTAACCCTAACACTTACCCTAACCCTAACCCTAACCCAAACCCTAAATCTAACCCTAACCCTAACCCATAACCCCAGCCCTAACCCTAACCCTTACCCTTATCATAACCTCAAAACTACCCTAACCCTAACCCTAACACTTACCCTTACCCTAACCCTAACCCTAACCCTAAACCTAAACCTAACCCTAACCCTAACCCTAAACCTCACCTTTACCCATACCCTAACCCTAAACCTAACCCTAACCCTAACACTTACCCTTACCCTAACCTGACCGAAACCCGAACCCTTACCCTAACCCTAACCCTATCCCTAACACTGACCCCTAACCCTACCCCTAACCCTAACTCTAATACTTACCCCTAACCTAGCCCTAACCCTAACCGTAACCGTTACCCTAACCCTAATCCTAAACCTAAACCTAACCCTAAACCTAACCCTAACACTAACCCTAACCCTAACCCTAACCCGAACACTTTCCCTTACCCTAACCCTAACCCTAACCCTAAACGTAACCCTAACATTAACCTTAACCCTAACCCTTACCCTTACCCTAACCCTAAACCTAACACTAACTCTAACCGTAACCCCTAACCCTAACCCTAACCCTAACCCCAATCCTAACCCAAACCTAAACCTTACAGTAGCCTTAACACTTACCCTAACCCTAACCCCTAACCCTAACCCTAACCCTAACCCTAATCTAACCCTTACACTTACCCTAACCCTATCCCTAACCGTAACCCTTACCCTAACCCTAACCCTAACCCTGACCCTTACTCTAACCCTAACCGTAACCTTAACCCCAAAGCTAAACCTAACACTAACCCTTACCCTTACCCTAACCCTAACGCTAACACTGACCCTAAACCTTACCCTACCCCTACCCCTAAAAATTACCCTAAACCTAACCCTAATCCTAACCCCTAACCCTAACCCTTACCATAACCCTAACCCAAACCCTAACCCCTAACACTAACCCTAAACCTAACCCTAATCTAACTCTAACCCTAACCCTAACCCTAAACCTTACCCTTACCCTTACCCTAATCCTAACCCTAAACCTAACCCTAACACTAACCCTAACCCTAACCTTAACCCTAACCCCTAACCCTAACCCTAATCCTAACTCTAACCCTTACTCTTACCCTAAACCTAACCCCAAACTTAATGCTAACCCTAACCCTAACCCTAACCCTTACCCTAACCCAAACCCTAACCTTAATGCTAACCCTAACCCAAACCCTAACCCTAACCCTTACCCTTTCCCGAAGCCTAACCCAATCCTAACCCTTACCTTACCCTAACCCTAACCCTAAACCTAACACTAACCATAACTCTAACTCTAACCCTAACCCTAACCCTTACCCTTACCCTAATCCTAACCCTAAACCTAACCCTAACCCTAATCTAACCCTTACACTTACCCTAACCCTAACCCTGATCCTAAGACTTAACGTAACCCTAAGCCTAACTCTAACACTTGCTCTTACCCTAACCCGAACTCTAAACCTAACCCTAACCTTAACCCTACACTTACCCTTACCCTAAAACTAAATTAACCCTAACCCTAAAACTTACCCTTACCTTTACCCTAAACCTAACCCTAACCCTAACCCTAACCATTACCTTAACCCTAACCCTAACCCTAACCCTAACCCTTACCCTTACCCTAACCATATACCTAACCCTAACCCTTACCCTACCCCTAACCCTAACCCTGACCCTTACTCTAACCCTATCCGTAACCTTAACCCCAAAGCTAAACCTAACTCTAACCCTTACACTTACCCTAACCCTAACGCTAACCCTAACCCTAAAACTTACCCTAACCCTAACCCTAACCATTACCCTAAACCTAACCCTAACCCTAACCCTAACCCTAACCCTTACACTTATCCTAACCCTAACACTAAACCTAACCCTAAAAATCACCCTAACCCTTACCCTTACCCTAACCCTAAACCTAAACCTAACTCTAACCCTAACCTAAACAATAAACCCTAACCCTAACCCTAATCCTAACCCTAACCCTTACCCTTACCCTAAACCTAACCCTAAACTTAATACTAACCCTAACCCTAACGCAAACCCTAACCCTAAACTTTACGCTAACCCTAATCCTAACCCTAACCCTTACCCTAACCCTAACCCTAACCAAACCCTAAACCTAACCCTAACCCTAAACCTAAACCTAAACCTAACCCTAACACTTACCGTAACCCTAACCCCAACCCTAACCCTTATCCTTACCCTAACCCTAACCCTAACCTTACCCCAAACCCTAAACCTAACACTTCACCTAAGCCTTACTCTAACCCTTACCCTTACCCTAACCCTAGTCCTAACCCTAATCCTAACCCTAACCCTAACCCTAACCTTAACCCTAACACTCACCCTTACCCTTACCCTAACTCTAACCCTAACCCTAAACCTAACTTTAACACTAAACCTAACCCTAACCTTCACACTAAACATAACCCTAACCCTAACCCTAACCCTAACCATAACCCTAAACCTAATCCTAACCCTAACCCTTACCCTTACCCTAACCCTAATCCTAACCCTAACCCGAACCCTAACCTTAACTCTAACACTGACCCTTACCCTAACTCTAACCCTAACCCTAAACCTAACCTTCACCCTAACCCTAACCCTAACCCTTACCCTTACCCTTACCCTAACGCTAACCCTAACCTTAACCCCAACCCTAAATCTAACCCTAACGCTAAGCCCAACCCTTACTTTAACCATAACCCTAACCCTAAAACTTACCCTTACCCTAACCCTAACCCTAACCCTAACCCTAACCCTAACCATAACCATAACCATAACCCTAAACCTAATCCTAACCCTAACCCTAACCTTAACCCTAACACTGACCCTTACCCTAACCCTAACCCTAACCCTAACCCTAACCCCAACCCTAACACTGAACACTAACCCGAACCCTTACCCTAACCCTAAACCTAACCCTTACCCTAACCCCTAACCCAAACCCTAATCCTAACCCTAACCCTTACCCTTACCCTTACCCTAAACCTAACCCTAAACTTAATGCTAACCCTAACCCTAACCAAACCCTAACCCTAATCTTTACCCTAACCCTAATCCTAACCCTAACCCTTACCCTAACCCTAACCCTAACCCAAACCCTAAACCTAACCCTAACCCTAACCCTATCCCTTACCCTAACCCTAATCCTAACCCTAACGCTAACACTAACCCCTACCCTTACCGTAACCCTAACCCTAAACCTAACCCTAACCCTAACACCTAACCCTAACCTGAACCCTTACCCTAACCGTAACCCTAACACTTACCCTTACCCTAACCCTAACCCTTACCCTTACCCTAAACCTAAACATAATCTTAATGCTTATACTGAACCTAACCCTAACCCTAACCCTAACACTAACCCTAACTTTAACCCTAACCCTAACCATAACCCTAACCCCAAACCTTACGCTTACCTGAACACTAACCCTAACCTTAATGCTAACCCTAACCCTAACACTTAACCTAACCAAAACCCTAACACTAACCCTAATCCTTACCCTAAAACTAACACTAACCCTAACCCTAAACCTAACACTAACACTTACCGTAACCCTAACCCCAACCCTAACCCTTAACATTACCCTAACCCTAACCCTAACCGTAACCCGAACCCTAAACCTAACCCTAAACCTACCCGTTACCCTAACCCTAAACGTAACCCTAAACATAACCCTAACCCTAACACTTACCCTTACCCTAACCCTAACCCTTACTCTAAATCTTACCCTAACCCTAAGCCTAACCCAAACCCTAACCGGAACCCTAACCCTTACCCTAATCCTAACCCTAACCCTTACCCTAACCCTTACCCTAATACTAAACCTAACCCTAACCCTTAACCTTACCCTAACCCTAACCCTAATCCTAACCCTAACCCTAACCTTAATGCTAACCCCAACCCTAACCCTAACACTTATACCTAAACCTAACCTTTACACTAACCCTAACCCTAACACTAACACTAACCCTAATCATTACCCTTACTCTAACTCTAACCCTAAACCTAACCCTACCCCTACCCCTACCCCTAACCCTAACTCTAATCCTAACCCTAACCCTTACCCTTACCCTAAACCTAAACATAACCTTAATGCTAACCCTGAACCTAACCTTTACCCTAACCTTAACCTTACCCTAAACCTAAACTTAACCCTAACCCTAACCCTTACCCTTTCCCTAAACCTAACACTAACCTTAACCCTATCCCTAAACCTAACCCTAAGCCTTTCCCTCACCCTAACCCTAACCCTAAACCTAACCTTAACCCTAACCCTAACCCTTAACGTTACCATATCGCTAAACCTAACCCTAACCCTAACCCTAATCCTAACCCTAACCTAACATTAACCCTAACCGTAACCCTTAACCTTACCCTAACCCTAACCCTAAACCTAAACCTAACCCTATCCCTAACCCTAACCCTTACCCTTACCATAACCCTAAACCTAATCCTAACCTTAACCCTAAACTTAACCCTAACCCAAACCCTAACCCTAACCCTTACCTTTATCCTAACCCTAACCCCAAACCTAACCCTAACCCTAACCCTAACCCTTACCCTTACCGTAACCCTAACCCTAAACCTAACCACAACCCTAACACCTAACCCTCTAACCCGAACCCTTACCCTAACCCTAACCCTAACCCTTACCCTAACCCTAACCCTAACCCTTACCTTTATCCTAAACCTAACCCTAAACCTAACTCTAACCCTAACCCTAACCCTTACCCTTACCGTAACCCTAACCCTAAACCTAACCCCAACCCTAACACCTAACCCTAACCCGAACCCTTACCCTAACCCTAACCCTAACCCTTACCCTAACCCCTAACCCTAACCCTAATCCTAACCCTAACCCTTACCCTTACCCTTACCCTAAACCTAACCCTAAACTTAATGCTAACCCTAACCCTAACCCAAACCCTAACCCTAACCTTTACCCTAACCCTAATCCTAACCCTAACCCTTACCCTTACCATAAAACTAAACGTATCCCTTACCCTAACCCTAAACCTAACCCTAACGCTAACACTAACCCTTACCCTTACCTTACCGTAACCCTAACCCTAAACCTAACCCTAACCCTAACACCTAACCCTAACCTGAACCCTTACCCTAACCGTAACCCTAACACTTACCCTTACCCTAACCCTAACCCTTACTCTTACCCTAAACCTAAACATAATCTTCATGCTAACACTGAACCTAACCCTAACCCTAACCGTAACACTAACCCTAACCTTAACCCTAACCCTAACCATAACCCTAACCCCAAACCTTACGCTTACCTTAACACTAACCCTAACCTTAATGCTAACCCTAACCCTAACACTTAACCTAACCAAAACCCTAACACTAACCCTAATCCTTACCCTAAAACTAACACTAACCCTAACCCTAAACCTAACACTAACACTTACCGTAACCCTAACCCCAACCCTAACCCTTACCTTACCCTAACCCTAACCCTAACCGTAACCCGAACCCTAAACCTAAACCTAAACCTAACCCTTACCCTAACCCTAAACGTAACCCTAAACGTAACCCTAACCCTAACACTTACCCTTACCCTAACCCTAACCCTTACCCTAAATCTTACCCTAACCCTAAGCCTAACCAAAACCCTAACCCTAACCCTTACCATAACCCAAACCCTAACAGTAAACCTTACCCTAACCCTAACCCTAACCCTAACCCTTACCATAACCCAAACCCTAACAGTAAACCTTACCCTAACCCTAACCCCTAACCCTAACCCTTACCCTAACCCTAACCCTAACCCTAACCCTTACCCTAACCCCTATCCCTAACCCTAACCCTTACCCTAACCCTAACCCTAACACTAACACTAACCCTAACCATTACCCTTACCCTAACCCTAACCCTAAACCTAACCCTAACCCTACCCCTAACTCTAACCCTAACTCTAACCCTAACCCTAAGCCTTACCCTTACCCTAAACCTAAACATAACCATAATGCTAACCCTGAACCTAACCCAAACCCTAAACCTTACCCTAAAGCTAACCCTAACCCTAACCCTTACCCTTTCCCTAACCCTAAACCTAACCCTAACTCTAACCCTTACCCTTACCCTCAACCTAACCCTAACAGTAAACTTAACCCTAACCCTAACACTAACCCTTACCCTTACCCTCACCATAACCCTAAACCTAAACCTAAACCTAACTCTAACCCTAACCCTAACCCTTACCCTTACCATATCCCTAAACCTAACCCTAACCCTAACCCTAATCCTAACCCTAAACCTAACACTAACCCTAACCCTAACACTAACCTTAACCCTAACCCTAACCCTAACCCTTACCCTTATCCTAACCCTAACCCTAAACCTAACCCTAACAATCACCCTACCCTTACCCTTACCCTAACCCTAAACCTAAACCTAATTCTAACCCTAACCTAAACAATAAACCCTAACCCTAACCCTAATCCTAACCCTAACCCTTACCCTTACCCTAAACCTAACCCTAAACTTAATACTAACCCTAACCCTAACCCTAACCCTAACCCTTACCCTAATCCTAACACTAATCCTTACCCTAACCCTAACCCTAATCCTAACCCTAACCCTACGGTTAATGCTAACACTAACCCTACCCCTAACCATAACCCTTACCTTTCTCTAAGCCTAACCCTATCCCTAACCCTTACCCTTACCCTAACCCTAACCCTAACCCTAAACCTAACCCTAACCATAACCCTAACCCTAACCCTAATCCTAAACCTTACCCTTACCCTAAACCTAACCCTAAACCTAACCCTAAACCTAAACCTAACACTTACCGTTACCCTTACAATAACCCTAACCCTAAACCTAACCCTAACCATAAACCTATCCCTAACCCTAACCCTATCCCCTGAACCTAACCCTAACCCTAACCCTAACCCTTACCCTTACCCTAACCCTAACCGTAAACTAAATGCTAACACTAACATTAAACCTAACCCTTACCCGAAACCTCACCCTAACCCAAACCCTAACCACTACATTAAACCTAACCCTAAACCTAAACCTAACCTTTACCCTAACCCTAACCCTAACCCTAACCCAAAACCTAAACCTAACCCTAACCCTAACCCTAACACCTAACCCTTACCTTACCCTAACCATAACCCTAACATTGACCCTAACCCTAACCCTAACCCTAAACCTAAACCTTACCCTAACCCTAAACCTTACCTAAAACCTACCCCTAACCCTAACCCTAAACTTACCCCTAACACTTACCTTACCCTAACCCTAACCCTAACGCTAACAATAACCTTTACCCTAACCCTAACCCTAACCCTTACCCTAAACCTAACCCTAACCCTAAAACTTACCCTTTCCCTAACCCTAAACCTAATCCTAACTCTAACCCTTACCCTCACCCTCACCCTACCCTAACATTAACTTTAACCCTAACCCTAACCCTAACCCTTACCCTCACCCTAACCCTAACCCTAAACCTAAACCTTACCCTTACCCTTACCCTAACCCTAACTCTATACCTAACTGTAACCCTAACCTTAACCCTAACCCCTAACCCTAACCCTAATCCTAACCCTAACCCTTACCCTTACCCTTACCCTAAACCTAACCCTAAACTTAATGCTAATCCTAACCCTAACCCAAACCCTAACCCTAACCTTTACCCTAACCCTAATCCTAACCCTAACCCTTACCCTAACCCTAACCCTAACACAAACCCTAAACCTAAACCTAACCCTAACCCTAAACCTAAACCTAAACCTAACACTTACTGTAACCCTAACCCCAACCCTAACCCTTATCCTTACCCTAACCCTAACCCTAACCTTACCCCGAACCCTAAACCTAACCCTTCACCTAAGCCTTACTCTAACCCTTCCCTTACCTAACCCTAATCCTAACCCTAACCCGAACCCTAACCTTAACCCTAACACTTACCCTTACCCTAACTCTAACCCTAACCCTAAACCTAACCTTCACCCTAACCCTAAACCTAAACCTTACCCTTACCCTAACGCTGACCCTAACCTTAACCCCAACCCTAAACCTAACCCTAACGCTAATCCTAACCCTTACTTTAACCCTAACCGTAACCCTAACTCTTACCCTTACCCTAACCCTAACCCTAACCCTTACCCTTACCCTATCCCTAACCCTAACACCTAACCCTAAAACTAACCCTAACCCTAACCCTAACCCTAACACTAACACCTAACCCTAACCCTAACCCTAACACCTAACCCTAACCCTAACCCTTACCCTAATCCTAACCCTTACCCTTACCCTAACCCTAACCCTAACCCTAACCCTAACCCTAAATCTAATCCTAACCTAACCCTTACCCTTACCCTTACCTTTACCCTAAACGTAAACCTAAACCTAACCCTCTCCCTAACCCTAACCCTAACCCTATCCCCTGAACCTAACCCTAACCCTAACCCTTACCCTTACCCTAACCCTAACCGTAAACTAAAAGCTAACACTAACATTAAACCTAACCCTTACCCGAACCCTCACCCTAACCCAAACTGTAACCACTACATTAAACCTAACCCTAAACCTAACCCTAACCTTTACCCTAACCCTAACCCTAACCGTAAACCTAACCCAAAACCGAAACCTAACCCTAACCCTAACCCTAACACCTAACCCTTACCCTTACCCTAACCGTAACCCTAACATTTACCCTAACACAAACCCTAACCCTAAACCTTACCCTAACCCTAACCTTACCCTACCCCTACCCCTAACCCTAACCCTAAACTTAACCCTAACCCTTACCTTACCCTAACCCTAACCCTAACGCTAACCCTAACCTTTACCCTAACCCTAACCCTAACTCTAACCCTAAACCTAATCCTAACCCTAACCCTTACACTTACCCTAACACTAACCCTAACCCTAACACTTACCCTAACCCTAACCCTTACCATTACCCTCACCATGACCCTAACCCTAACGCTAAAGCTAAACCTAACCCCTAACCCTAACCCTAACCCTAACCCTAACCCTACCCTAACCCTAACCCTAACCCTAACCCTAAACCTTACCCTTCCCCAAACTCTAACACTAACCCTAAACCTAACCCTAACCCTTACCCTTACCCTAACACTAACCCTACCCCTAACACCTAACACTAACCCTAACACCTAAACCTAACCCTAACCCTAACCCATACCCTAAACCTAACCCTAACCCAAACCCTAACCCTAACCCTTACCCTAACCCTAACCCTAACCCTAACCCTAACCCTAACCCTTAC